>NC_088785.1:584694-614694 GCF_958450345.1 Calliphora vicina | reverse complement strand
ATATTAGACAAATCACGACCATCTGTAACGACCTGTGCGTCTAGCACATAGATCTTTTCCCCTTTTAAAACCACAATGTCAGGTTTCCTGATCCCAGAGGTTGTTTGCAATTGATCTTCTACTACAACCTGAAGTCCTTTAGCCCTCAGACTCCTTCCCATAAATTTAACTACACTATCATGTCTATTCGTCCTATCCCTTTTCGTTCTAAAACATCCCTGAACTATATGATTCAAAGTTTCCTGAGCATCACATCCTGCACGGCACTTTCGATCTGATGTCCTCCCACGGGTACATCTTGAACGTGTAGGGAGCGCATTAATACGCAACTTTATACAATTGATAAAGTCCCTTCCAGACAAAAGTCTAGTCGGTTCCCTTATCCAACGTTGGGCTTGTTTGTGATCACTACTATGTAGTAAACCACGCCCATCAAAAGATTTGTACAAGCGATCTGCCCAGAAAGCTTTTAAATCCCCCTTGCTTAGGATCCTAACTTCTCCTGTATCTAAACGTCTTTCAACTTTGGCGACCTCTGAAGCAACGAAAGTATCCACAGAAACAATCCCACTTGGGAGTGGTAATTGTAATTCTTGTAGACGCTTAAGTCTCAACAGCGGTGCTTGCCACCTAAGCGCAACAATGCCCAGACCGCCATCCTCCACGGAAGCGTGGAAGTACGCGATTGGAACATCGTCTGGCAAGCTGAGCCATTTTCGTAAGTAGGCCCTAATTGTCCTATCGATACCCCTTAAGCAACCAATCATAACGTTCCCGAGGGTCAGTACATGATAAAGTTGAGGTATCAATACCGATCTAAGTGCAAACAACCTCTGCTGTGGTTTTAGGGGTGCTCTTGTGAGCCGATCTAACTTCTCTCTAAGGGGCGCCTTCAAATCCACCTTAGTTCTGCCTTCTGCGGTGAAAGTCACACCTAGGTATTTCCACTCTTCGGTCCTCTTCAGTGCTCTTATGGCCCGTCCCTCAACATAGAACTCTTTTTGTACAACCACCGAACGTTTCTGTTTAGGTTGTCCTTTAATGGACACCGACAGACATTTGGCACTGTTCAATTTAAGTCCACAAGAGCCAAGGAACTCACTGGCTATATCAAGCAACTTCTGAAGACCGAGTGGAGTTGATGCCCAGATGACCAAGTCGTCAGCAAAAGCAGCAATATTAGTCATAAAATTTCCAATCTTGCATCCTAGCTCTGGCGGGAGTTTTCGGATCAGTCTGTCCATCACTAAGTTGAACAGTACTGGAGACAAGGGGTCTCCCTGCTTTACTCCTCTCCCGGGTAAAACCAGTTGATCCGAAACCCATGAATCGCCAGAGAATCTAATGCGCGATGTGGAATATATATGTCTAATATAGTCGACCAACTCCTGTGGTTGGCCGTACGATTCAAGAGTCCCATAAATTGTATTATGAGACACAGAATCAAAGGCTTTGCTGACATCAAGGACCGCAATATGGCAAGAAGCATAATTTTGATGATGCTCCCTGAGAAGATGATCTATCAAGGTCGTGTTATCAGCACACCCATCAGTAGGCATGAATCCTTTTTGACTGCGTTCAAACTTGATACACCGAGATATTCTCTTTGCCAGGATGGAATGAAACCACCTAAGAAGAATCGACGTGAGAGTGATTGGCCTATAATCCTCTGGAAGTAAGGGCTTTTGCTTCTTTGGGAGAAAAATAGTCTTGGCCTCACGGAAACGTCTTGGTACCTTACCACACCACATAAACAGGTTAAAAACGCGTTCCAATATTTCTATTGGTAGCGCCCTGAATTGCCTTGATGTGATCCCGTCAATGCCGGGCGAGGTGGTATGTACGGGCATGGAGGCCTTTAAGTCTGAGCGACTTATCGGATACCATATATTGCCCCTAGAAAATCTAGCAAGATCTTCACGTAGAGGCGCCGAATGCTCCTCACGTTCGATATGACATTAAGAGAGTCATAGTTACTCCCGCCGTTTACCCGCGCTTACTTGAATTTCTTCACTTTGACATTCAGAGCACTGGGCAGAAATCACATTGTGTCAACACCCGCTAGGGCCATCACAATGCTTTGTTTTAATTAGACAGTCGGATTCCCCAAGTCCGTGCCAGTTCTGAATTGATTGTTAATTGATAGTCGTTATAATTTAAAAGGAATATATCTTGCGATAATTCCCTAAAAATTTTAGCAAGAAAGTTCCACAATTGGCTACGTAACTACTATCCGGGGAACAAGATCCGAGAATCTCTATTTACCCAGAACGAGTACATAAACCATGTTATTGCTTCCCAATCAAGCCCGACTATCTCAATCTTCAGAGCCAATCCTTATCCCGAAGTTACGGATCTAATTTGCCGACTTCCCTTACCTACATTATTCTATCGACTAGAGACTCTTCACCTTGGAGACCAGCTGCGGATATTGGTACGGCCTGTTGAGAAGTTTGCGTGACCCCACCATAAATTTTCAAGGTCCGAGGAGAAAATATCGACACAACAGTAAATGTCATGCTCTTCTAGTCCATCTACCATATCTCTCTTCGAAAGACTTCCATGGTAGTACGACTATAAAACAGAAAAGAAAACTCTTCCGATACCTCTCGACGGCTTCTTTATGGTCGTTCCTGTTGCCAGGATGAGCACAAGGCCCATATTTAATAACAAACGGATACTCAACAGGTTACGGAATTGGAACCGTATTCCCTTTCGTTCAAAATTATTCAAGTGTTTAATTACTAAGCAATTTTACTTCCTTTTCATTATAACTTGAAAATTTTCGGCTTTCGCCTTAAACTTAGGACCGACTAACTCGTGATCAACCACTGTTCACACGAAACCCTTCTCCACTTCAGTCCTCCAAGGTCTCATTCGATTATTTGCTACTACCACCAAGATCTGTACCAATGGCAGCTCCATGCAGGCTTACGCCAAACACTTCTATGCTCACCATTGTACCCTCCTACTCACTAAAGTTTCAAAGTTTATAATCCAACCGAAATTGAACATAAACCATTTACTTTAGCGGTAATGTATAGGTATACAACTTAAGCGCCATCCATTTTAAGGGCTAGTTGCTTCGGCAGGTGAGTTGTTACACACTCCTTAGCGGATTACGACTTCCATGTCCACCGTCCTGCTGTTTTAAGCAACCAACGCCTTTCATGGTATCTGCATGAGTTGTTAATTTGGGCACCGTAACATTACGTTTGGTTCATCCCACAGCGCCAGTTCTGCTTACCAAAAGTGGCCCACTGGGCACATTATATCACAACCACTACCTTCATACCAAGAAAGGTGAGGTTCTTACCCATTTAAAGTTTGAGAATAGGTTAAGATCGTTTCGACCCTAAGGCCTCTAATCATTCGCTTTACCAGATAAGATTATTTTACATAATTTTTAAATGCACCAGCTATCCTGAGGGAAACTTCGGAGGGAACCAGCTACTAGATGGTTCGATTGGTCTTTCGCCCCTATACTCAATTCTGACAATCGATTTGCACGTCAGAACTGTTTCGGTCTTCCATCAGGGTTTCCCCTGACTTCAACCTGATCAAGTATAGTTCACCATCTTTCGGGTCACAGCATATATGCTCAAGGTACGCTCTAGTTAGAGGTATAAATAATATAAATACTATTATACATAACTGTATAGAACGCCCCGGGATTGAATTAATAGACTATAAATAGGCTAAAAACTAATCCCATTAAATTAAGTTATGTTAATTACGCTATTAGGTTTTTATTCCCAATAACTTGCAAATATGTTAGACTCCTTGGTCCGTGTTTCAAGACGGGTCCCGAAGGTATCCTGAATCTTTCGCATTGTTAATCATATAAGTGCATATAATAAACATAAAGATCAATGATCAATATGCTATTATAAAATATAAATATTTAAGCACTATATATAATAAATCTATCAACACTTTATCAAATCAAAAGCATTTATTCGATATTAAAATGCAAGCAAAATAATTTGAATAAACTTAAGCAAATGATCTTATGATAAATATATTTATGTTAATAGATTACAATGTCCTTTATAGAAAAAATGCACACCATTATTATAATATTATAAATATTAAAATCATAAAGATGAATTTTCCATAACGGATATTCAGGTTCATCGGGCTTAACCTCTAAGCAGTTTCACGTACTATTTAACTCTCTATTCAGAGTTCTTTTCAACTTTCCCTCACGGTACTTGTTTACTATCGGTCTCATGGTTATATTTAGTTTTAGATGGAGTTTACCACCCACTTAGTGCTGCACTATCAAGCAACACGACTCTTTGGAAATGCCATCTAGTAATCATTAACGTTATACGGGCCTGGCACCCTCTTTGGGTAAATGGTCTCATTTAAGAAGGACTTAAATCGTTAATTTCTCATACTAGAAATTTGACATTCCATACACTGCATCTCACATTTGCCATAAAGACAAAGTGACTTAGTGCTGAACTATTTTCTTTTCGCTCGCCGCTACTAAGAAAATCCTTGTTAGTTTCTTTTCCTCCCCTCATTAATATGCTTAAATTCAGGGGGTAATCCCATATGAGTTGAGGTTGTAATAAAAAAATTTTTTAAATCATAAAATATCAAAACCACAAATAGAAATCATTTCTTTTATTTTCTGTTTAAATAAAAAATTCTTTTTAATAGAGAGGCAATCCTAGTTTCATAAAAAAATATTTTATGCTAGACCTTCCTCAATAAAAAAATGAATATAAAATATATAATATTAAATACTCTGATTTTATTCGTTAGAGGTTTTGTATCTTTAACTTTTAGTATTATGAATATAGTAGAATATCCAGTAATACAACATGTGCTTTTAAAAAATTTTACATATTAAATATATAAAAGATTTTTAAAGCAACTTATTTAGCATAGTCTTACAACCCTCAACCATATGTAGTCCAAGCAGCACTCTAATTATAAATTAAAGTACCTTACAGCATGGACTGCGATATGCGTTCAAAATGTCGATGTTCATGTGTCCTGCAGTTCACACGATGACGCACAGTTTGCTGCGTTCTTCATCGACCCATGAGCCAAGTGATCCACCGCTTAGAGTGATATATTTATTTTTGTTTAAATAGCAATTCATAAATTTGTTTATTGAAAGAAATCAAAAATACACCAAACCAAATTGGCATATATCAATTCCTTCAATAATATTTTTTTTAATTTTAAAACATACCACAAAGTTTGTTGCGAATATCTTAGTTCTTTTAGAAAGAACAATTTTTTTTAACTTGTATACAAGTACAACTATAATTGTGAGTTTAATTTTTATGCAATGTATGGATATACAATAAATTGTATTGCCAGTACACTAAAATGAATATATTATATATATTTCAAATATTCCCATCCAATGTATGATTTAAGTTCATAAATCAGTACATCTTTTTTTAATAAAAGAGAATAAAAGAAAATATATTATATATATATATAATTTCCAACGACTTTTTTTATAATATTATTAAATATAATATTATTTTATTATTAAAGAGTTTTTCTTTCAATAACACTTTTAGTGTTTTTCTCTTTTTTTTTATAAAAAAAAAATATTTAAATATTTTTAATTTTATTTTTATTAGCCTTTTTTTTTAAAGGGCATTATGTTTTTTTTTTTTTAATATTTTTTATATATAAATATATAAAAAAAATTTTTTTATCGGTTAGGAACACATTAATGATCCTTCCGCAGGTTCACCTACGGAAACCTTGTTACGACTTTTACTTCCTCTAAATAATCAAGTTCGGTCAACTTTTGCGAAACAACCGTAACACACAAGGCGTTACAGTGATCACGTCCGGAGACCTCACTAAATAATTCAATCGGTAGTAGCGACGGGCGGTGTGTACAAAGGGCAGGGACGTAATCAATGCGAGTTAATGACTCACACTTACTGGGAATTCCAAGTTCATGTGAACAGTTTCAGTTCACAATCCCAAGCATGAAAGTGGTTCAGCGGTTTACCCGGACCTCTCGGTCTAGGAAATACACGTTGATACTTTCATTGTAGCGCGCGTGCAGCCCAGGACATCTAAGGGCATCACAGACCTGTTATTGCTCAATCTCATTATTGCTAGACGCAATTTGTCCATTTAAGAAGCTAGTGTCCTTATAATGGGACAAACCAACAGGTACGGCTCCACTTTCATAAACACATTCAAACACTCACACATTTTACTGCACTCATGAATGAAGGCTACAAAAGCTTCAAACACCATAATCCTGAAAGCATCTATTTAATATATTTGAGTCTCGTTCGTTATCGGAATTAACCAGACAAATCACTCCACGAACTAAGAACGGCCATGCACCACCACCCATAGATTCGAGAAAGAGCTATCAATCTGTCTTACACACTTATGTTCGGACCTGGTAAGTTTTCCCGTGTTGAGTCAAATTAAGCCGCAGGCTCCACTCCTGGTGGTGCCCTTCCGTCAATTCCTTTAAGTTTCAGCTTTGCAACCATACTTCCCCCGGAGCCCAAAAGCTTTGGTAGGCGGTATCTGATCGCCTTCGAACCTCTAACTTTCGTTCTTGATTAATGAAAACATCTTTGGCAAATGCTTTCGCTTAAGTTAGTCTTACGACGGTCCAAGAATTTCACCTCTCGCGTCGTAATACTAATGCCCCCAAACTGCTTCTATTAATCATTACCTCTTGATCTAAAAACCAATGAAAGTAGAACAGAGGTCTTATTTCATTATTCCATGCACAAAATATTCAGGCATTTGGAGCCTGCTTTAAGCACTCTAATTTGTTCAAAGTAATTGTACCGGCCCACAACAACACTCGATGAAGAGCACTGAAGCAGGTTTAAATAGGAGGAATATGCACAAATACAAGTATTTAATACATATAAGAACTCCACCGGTAATACGCTTACATACATAAGGTACAGTACAAACTACAATTATAGTTGTACTACCCGTATGAAGCACAAGTTCAACTACGAACGTTTTAACCGCAACAACTTTAATATACGCTATTGGAGCTGGAGTTACCGCGGCTGCTGGCACCAGACTTGCCCTCCAATAGGTCCTTGTTAAAGGATTTAAAGTGTACTCATTCCAATTACAGGGCCTCTAATATGAGTCCTGTATTGTTATTTTTCGTCACTACCTCCCCGAGCTGGGAGTGGGTAATTTACGCGCCTGCTGCCTTCCTTAGATGTGGTAGCCGTTTCTCAGGCTCCCTCTCCGGAATCGAACCCTGATTCCCCGTTACCCGTTGCAACCATGGTAGTCCTAGATACTACCATCAAAAGTTGATAGGGCAGACATTTGAAAGATCTGTCGTCGGTACAAGACCATACGATCAGCAAGTTATCTAGAGTTCAACCATAATAACGATCTTGCGATCGCTTGGTTTTAGCCTAATAAAAGCATACGTCCCAAAGGTCCGTATTTATATTGCATGTATTAGCTCTAGAATTACCACAGTTATCCAAGTAACTGTTAACGATCTAAGGAACCATAACTGATATAATGAGCCTTTTGCGGTTTCACTTTTAATTCGTGTGTACTTAGACATGCATGGCTTAATCTTTGAGACAAGCATATAACTACTGGCAGGATCAACCAGAATAATGTTTTATTTATATTATTTGTTTTCAATTGGTTTTAGTTGAAAAGAAATTTAACGAAAATCAGCTTTTTATCGCGTCATATTCGTCATTCCAAATTCACTGTTCTTGATTTTTAAACAATATATTGTTCTATTATCATTTATTTCACATTGCATCATATAATATTTTTCAATATATATGATATTTTTTGATATGCAATTAAGAATTACATTTCATTCATATTTCATTTTTACATTTTATACATTTTTGAAAAACACCAAAAAATCTTCACCAAAAAAATCTTATATAAAAAAAACTAAGAAAATACTTATTTTTCTTTATTCGATTTTAACAAAATAAATTTACCAATGCAAATATTGAAATCCCCAAGAATATAAAAAAATTCTTGTTCTAGAGACCAAGCATCATAAATAATTTTAGCACATTGAATAAAAATTAATTTTAATATTTCAATAAAGAAAAATTAAAATTATAAAAAAAAAATAAAATAAATAATTACACTAACGAATAACTATACAGTTCAATCAACAAACTAAAAAAATTTGTCGACAAACTTAAATAGATTCATCGTTAGCGGCAAATAAACTAAAAAAAGTTTTCATTGCTCTCCCCACACACAAAATACTTATATACCACATATATTCAACGCAAATAATAAAATAGATATTTAAAAACCTCAATACACAATATAAAAAAAACAAGCAAATAGTTCCAACATTCACGTTGTAACATTCTTGCACAATATCATCATTCGCATTCGATTTTCATTCTTAAATCAATTTTAACACACCGTATATTAGTATTTTTGATGTTTTGTGTGAATATTTAGTATCTCTGCATTTTATGTCAAGAGTATATAGAGATAGTTACATACAACTTCCCCGCCAATTTCGTTTTCCGAAACTTTAAAATTGTATATCTTGAGTTCTAAGCAACTTTTTTGAAATTTTCTTTTTGATTATGAATCGTACGAATTATTACTAATTTTTGGATAAAAAAATTTTTAAATTTTCTAAAATTGTAGATTTTTTTTTTTTGAAATTTCAAAATTTCAAAATTTCTATTTCCCTAACTTACAAAAGTAAGAAAAATAAAAATAAAATTTTATCGATTTTGATAATTTTTTTAAGAAATTTCATACAATATGAACTAATATCAACATCTAAATAGATTTTCTTTTCAAATTGTTCAATATTTCAAAATAAAAAATTTTCGATTTTTTCAAAAATTTTATTATTTTATGAAATATTTCCTTAAATTGTAAAAATTTGTATGAAAAATATACTTTTCTTTATTATTTTTGGGATTTTGTATGAAAATCATTATAGATTTTAGTCCACATTTTTTTTCAATTTATAACATTTAACTAATAAATAGTATTATTTTCACAAATTTAACAAATTTGTATAAAAATTTAACTTTTCTTTATTATTTTTGGTACTATTATAAAGGAAAATCATTATAGATTTTATTAAATCCACAATACATTTTATATTTTGTTTTGTTTTGTGTAGTAGTATTGTTATTATTAGTAGAGGAGTAAAACTAAATAATTTTAATACATACATCCATCCATCTATACATTCATCTCATTAGCAAACAACATTTTTGTGTATAAGTAATAGAGTAGAGTAGAGTAGAGTAAAACTAAATAATTTTAATACATCTATCATCAGCAAACAAGGGACAGTATAATTTTCCTAGGGACAGTAGGAAACTCGTTAATCCATTCATATGTGTCACTAATTAGATGACGAGAACTTTGTCTACCTAATGACGTTAATATTTAATTCCGCCGTTCAACCGCGCTTACAGTATCACATTTTTGTGTAAGCATTAGAGTAAAACTACTCTATCGTTATTTTTATCGCTTAATAATGATGTGTGAGCCAATATTTTTTCTTTTTTCACAATGATGTGGCGATGAGAGCCAACATTTTTTTTAAATAAATTTTTCTACTTTGAAATTAGAATGAAACTACTCAGTATTTTTCTTTTTTTTACTTCATAATGATAGGATGAGCCAATATTTTATTATTTTCTTCACAATAATGTGATGAGCCAATATTTTATTAATTTTTTTCATAATGATGTGGTGATGAGAGTCAACATTTTTTTTTTAAATATAGGGACAGATGTGTCCAGGTTTAACGTGAGCACCTGCCGCAAGGGCCCAAACTCACGGTGCTCTTAACACCGGGCAGAAACGATGCGCCCACCTACGCCCCCATGCATAGCAAAAGCCATACACGAGTACCAATTTGAAGTTATGTATTTGGACATAACCTCCCCCTTGGTGAGGAGCGGAGCACTATCTAAAACTCCTTCCGCTCTATGGGTCACGGCACCCGGTTGCAATGCAACTCCACACCGAGCTTGCGCTCTACCCGCGATTTGGGTATAAACCACAGCCACCACGAAGCTCCCCGAAGGGCCGCACCAACTGTCAGGCTGGAACCGAAATTCCAGGGGCTCCTGACACCCGTGGTACCAGAATTAAGCCTCCGGTCAGGCCTCGTAGCCGAAGCTACTACCAAGTAGAACTCCAAATAGTTCGGGACTGGTCACCCAACAGCAACGACACAGCAAACATACATCAACATAAAGAGACAAAGAACAACACCAGACGCCACACACTGAACAGCCGCTCTCACGAGCGACGCTTTGTGCCACATGGTGCGACACCAGCAAGGGACGACACGAACAAACGATTGCGACAATAGACAAAGCTCCCTCACGGGTAGCCTTCACATTACAACGCGCGAATCAAAACAGGTAGCAGCAAACAGCAAAACAGCAGGGAGAGGTGCGAAGACGGTGCACTGCTGGGAGGGACAGATAACGCGTATCAGCCCCCACCAACGAACATACCCATATCTGCAAACCGGGCCAGGCGATGTACAATACCTGTGCGAAGGCACATTGGCAGTTGAACACCACCACGAATGATCACATCAGGGGTCACCTCCACTAACGTACTGTCCTCCTACGATTGAATACGCCCCTTGCGTATTCACCTAACCTTCTAAACGTCCGACTGTCCTCTAAAGCCCTACTACAATCCCATCCCCCCTCGGAATGATATATCCCCATATCATCCAGACTCCTAATATCACTATAAAGTGAACACCCAGTAAGTACATGTAGCCAGTCCTCCGTCCCTTGTCCACACCTACAGTCCGGCGAATCTGACAGACCCCTTTTATGCAGAAATGCATTCAAGGAGCCATGTCCAGTCAGTATAAAACCCAAACTCAAGCCAAAGCCAAAGTTCGGGCGTTCCCTAACAAATGTAGCGTCCCGTATAAACTCGTGAGTGACCCGCCCGTTGTTGCTGTTCGTCCAGCGTGAACGCCATCTTGAAACAAGATGATCGTCCAGCAGGAGTTTCGTCCGTCTTGAGTCCAACCCTACCACGTCAGAAGCAGAAATCCAGTCATGACTAAGAAGTGGCAGCCCCTTCTTGACCTTAAAAGCAATACCACGCCGTATTACTTCCAAGTCAAGGGGAGCCGCACCCAGCAGGACCTGAAGAGCATCCGTCGAGACCGTATGGCAAACTGGCATGCAAGCCAGCATTGCAACTCTCTGACAAGTCAATGACTTTTTGCGGCCCACAACAGACATAACCGTTTCGTACCATACGGATGAGCCAAACGTTGCACAAGCAACGAAAAGTCCACCATATATGGTACGCACAGCACGCCTGCCAAGACCCCAGTCACTTCTAAGGATGCGTCTGATACAACTTGCAACGACAGTCAGCTTTTCTCGAACCACAGAGAGATGAGCGAAGAAGCTCATTCTCTCACCCATCGTAATTCCCAGATACTTGACCTGGGTCACGTATCTGAGAAAAACGTCACCAGATCGAACTGACGGGGAACGAGCCCGCGATAAGATGCCTTTCAGCATCATCATCACGGTTTTCTCCCTCGACACTTCAACACCGACACTGTTCCCCCACTCATTGACCTCACGCATGGCCTGCTCACCTCTTCTCTCCAGCTCAGCACGAGACTGACCTTCGATTAAGATGAGCAAGTCATCCGCGTACGCACAGAGTCGGCAAGACGCCGCCAGAGACCTCAACAAGGGATCCATCATTAGGTTCCAAATAAATGGACCACAGATAGACCCCTGAGGGCAGCCCCTGGCAACATCCCTGCAAACAGTATCGTTGGCGCCTACCACAAAAGCTTTCCTGCCGCTGAAGTAACTACTCCATAGGGAGAGCTCTCGACAGCCAACTAAACGCAGCCTATCAAGAACCTCTCTCCAAGAGAGATAATCAAACGCACCCTTAAAATCAACAAATATGCCAAGGACATATTTGCTTGCAGAGTTTACAACGCTAGACTTGACATGGTGCCACGCGTCCTCAACAGATTTCCCCTCTTTAAATCCGAACTGAAACTCAGAAGCCACCTCATTGTAGGACTCCCTCAGTCTATATACCATCATCCTTTCCAGCACTTTTCCAAGTACCGGAAGGAGGCTGATACCCCGATATGAGCGTGGATCACTCCTCACTTTATCAGGCGACTTCAGGAGCACCACAACTTTAGCCTGCTTCCAAGCCTCAGGGAAATAGCCCTCACTGATACACCTCCCAAAGACTGACTCCAGATATTCCGGTATGGCCTTCCAGATGCTTTTACACATCTCTCCAGTCATACCATCAATACCCGGAGATTTCCTACTTTTGACTCGGTATATGCTATCATCAACTTCCATTCTCTCCAGTGGCGGAGGACTAATCATCTCCCCATAGGGAAGATGATCAGCCGATTCCGCCCCCGGAAAGAAAGTCTCAAGCAAGGCGTCCGTGCACTGTCTCCACGTCAGCAACGTTGTGTTACCAACCCGAAGACCCGACAAGTCCGCCTGTTGCCGTCTACCCCTAAGGATACGGTAAACCTTACCCCAGGGGTCATCCCTGTTGTCCTGTACGAAAGTACGCCACTCGTCTTCCTTCACACTCACGATTCTGTCCTTGTAGACTCTCAAGGCAGCCAGATAGTCAGCTTTTCGCTGCACCAGATCTTCTGCATTAGAGCGCCTTCCCCTCTGGAATCGCTTCCTGAGACGACGAACGCTCCTCCGCATCAGATCCAACTCGCGAGTCCACCACCTGACCCCTCCCTGACGAGTCTTGCGACAACGACCAAGGAGAGTATCATTAGTGGTACACATCCACCGATCTATCAGGCTGACTTGACTGTCAATAGTAAGTGCCCTAAAGTCGTCAATTGGAACATCCAACGCTGCCCACCGAAATGCGTCAGCATAGTTATCCCAATTGACGTCGCGTAGTTTCCACTTGCGTGGTAGGTACGTCCCGTCCGTTGCCCGTTGGTGGGAGACCACAATCTCAATGAGACTATGATCACTCACACCAAAGTCATCCCTAATCTTCCAGCTAAAACGGTATTCTGTCATTGCCCCCACATTGGCTAACGTCACGTCAATGTCACTACATCCTCTTGGACCATCAAAAGTGTACATCTCACTAGGCTCATTGAGGACAATGAGCCGCTTTGTGACCAGCCATTCACTAAGCATGACACCTCGCAAGTAGTTCTGATGAGCAGAAGTATTCCCGCTCATCTTAGAGAACCACATGCGAGAGCATGCATTTGCGTCTAAACCAAGGATTACAGGTGAACTACTATCCAGTAGTAGTACCGAATCCATGTACCCTAAATAGGGTTCAAGAGGTCCCCCAAACCTACAGTAGATGCTTGTCAGTAGCATCCTACCAAAACCACCCTCCACGCTAACGCAGACTCCCCAATCACTCCTACTAACAACCGTACAGTTAATGTGACTGTCCTTTATTATAACAGCGGCGTTGCCCCCCAAGTCCGTAAACGCACGCATACCCCCCGGCAAACCCCTGATGTGACCATCCGTGGTATACGGCTCCTGCACGAGTGCAAAAGTCGCATTCAGGTTGTACATCGCCTGACCTAGTTCACAAATCACCGAATATGCCCGCTGGCAGTTAAGCTGCAGAATTTTAATATCCGTACCCTCCATCTTAATGGCGCGCGTTTGCCCTCGCTACTATACCGCTATATACCGGACAGGCGGCTGACATCATAAGATGATTCGCCGGAAGTCCCTTAAAAGCACAATTTCTACAGTGGATCTCGTTGACACAGCGAGATGCCAAATGGCCAACCTGTCCGCATAGGCGACAAACTCCTTCCGTCATTCTGCAGTCCCTCACAAGGTGATCAAAGCCCAGGCATCTAAAGCAACTCGGCACGGCATCATGTGGGCGAACCAGGAAAGAAAACCATTTAATATAACACCGGCCATTGTCCAGCAATTGCTGCATGGCCTCGCTACTGCCCTCTAAAACAACACTAACCGGCCCGCCTGTAGGCTTCCACGGAGCTGTCACCAATCTAATTGAGCGTTTGTAGTCATCAGGAGTCATCCTACGCCTAAAATTTAGGTCGTAGAGCTCCTGCATAAACTCATCGGGAGATATCTCCGGATGAACGCGCTGCACGACCACCCTTGGACCTAGCTTGTCCTTTACCGAAACCTCCAACCCAACCTCACCGAACTTGGCATTCTTCGCAACCTTCTCCCTCTCAGCTACGGACGGGGTCCTAATGACCGCTCCGCCATCGCGCATAGGCCGCAACGTGTGCACGCGAACACCCAAAGTGGGGCCAACCTCCCTCTGCACTTTCTCTACCACTTCCTTGGATGAGACACCCTGCTTCCCCTTAACCACCACCGACCACGTTTCCACAGGCTTTGGCACAACAGCAACCGGAGCAGCAACAATAGCCCCACCAGAAACACCGCTACGCCTAGTAGTCACCGGAGGTGCCATGGGAGCCCTAAAGGCCGCCGACTGCACCCCAGCCACCTTACCACCCTCGTACACATCGAGGCGCCCTTTCAACCGCTCGTTCTCTGCCATAAGGCCAAAAAGCAGCACCTCAAACTTGCTGGAATGCTCCATCACGCCCTTGGCCAGCTCAGCCCCAACACCATCAGCCATCTCCAACTCCAGCAAAGCAGCACTCACGGCCTTCATCTGGCCAACTAAACCAGTGTCCATGACTGGTTGTGGCCTTTTACGTCCACGCACCCTCTTGAGGCTAGGACCGGATGTAACATCCGACACCTCCATAGCATCACCAGCAGCTGGAACATCGGCAGGAGCAGCATCAGGAGTAACAGCAGCAGTACGTTTGGGCTTAGGAGAGCCGACCTTAAATCGTTTGACTTCATCCTCCATCTCTGTGCTCGATAACTCGCTCTCCGTATGTCTAACAATACGTACGCTTACCGGCGGCAACACCCTCTCACCTCCATCAGTCGTAGTCATGTCCGACGCATCACCCTTCGCTTTCGGCTTTTCGCCCTTCTTCTTGCCCGCAGGCGGCATATCTACCTATTCAAACCAGAAACTGTCGAAAGTAACTCAAAAAACAGTATACTCACGAAAATAAACCAATCAGAAAAAATTTCCAATTTACAGGAATACCCCTACTGTCCGTCAGCAAAAATGTACTATAATGCGAATGCCCCTAATAGTAGAGACACCAAAATACAAAATATCACAGACACCAACCACTTAGTGGAGACACACACCACTTAGCGGAGACACAAACCGGAAATGGTCGAACCAAAACCGGAAGTGAACTGCCTTACCGACCGGAAATGAACCGTATTACCAATGCAGTTTGCACTGCCTTACCAATGCGGTTTTATTCGTCCCACAAAAATACCGACCGACACTGCCTTACCGACACTGCCTTACCGACACACTGCCTTACCGACACTGCCTTACCGACACACTGCCTTACCCGCACTGCCTTACCTGCACCGTGTTACCCGCTTCACAAGTGGCAACACCGACAAGCTCACACGCCGTATGGCAACACCAAAAACTGCCGCCGGAGTTTGGCCTTGAGACACCTTGTCAGCGGAGTCTCAACTTTTATTATACACACACACACACTATGTATAATAATACACACGTTTGATTCTTCGTCAACCGATTTTTAATCTGCCTATATCTTAGGCATCCGCCAACCGATTCACAAAATATCACTTTCTCCCGAATCTACTGAGTCCAAGCTTTAAAATCCACTATCGCTCTTTTTAATATTCGCACTATAACACTTTAAATTTACGTACCGAAAATCCGCTTATAAAAACACGTCTGATCAGCTCAACGTAAAACGCACAAGTACATAGATAGGGACAGTAGGAATCTCGTTAATCCATTCATGCGCGTCACTAATTAGATGACGAGGCATTTGGCTATTTTTTTTTTTTTTTTTACGATCGAACCCACCAAACTCACACCCACTCCTCCCCGATCAAGGAGTGACCTTGCCTCGACGGAAACGAGAGGCGGTGTCCGTACTAACCTAGTCCGGACTAGGTAGGCTGTCCTAAATTAAGCCCGATCCCGCAGGCTGCACGTAATTTACTTTAACTTAGTCAAAATAAAACAAAATTCCTGGAAACACCTCATGAGAGATGCCTACAGGAGTCAAAAAAATGGTGAAACGGTATGCTAACCTAACCGATACCCGATCTATTGCTGCGAGACCCCATGAACCTTCTGTGCGATATAATACCTCCTATCATAACTCTAGTACTAATTAAAGCGGTTTCCCTTTTCCCTAACAACCCCCACTCAACTAACCTATTCACTGAATCCCTAGACCAAACTCCTCTCCAATTAAGTGTTATTGCGCAAAATTGCACCTGGTTGCGTCCGTATTTTTCTGTCAGTGCCCTAATGACGCCCTGTGTATTGTATTTGTCTGTCTTTTCCTTGTGCATATTAGACAAATCACGACCATCTGTAACGACCTGTGCGTCTAGCACATAGATCTTTTCCCCCTTTAAAACCACAATGTCAGGTTTCCTGATCCCAGAGGTTGTTTGCAATTGATCTTCTACTACAACCTGAAGTCCTTTAGCCCTCAGACTCCTTCCCATAAATTTAACTACGCTATCATGTCTATTTGTCCTATCCCTTTTCGTTCTAAAACATCCCTGAACTATATGATTCAAAGTTTCCTGAGCATCACATCCTGCACGGCACTTTCGATCCGATGTCCTCCCACGGGTACATCTTGAACGTGTAGGGAGCGCATTAATACGCAACTTTATACAATTGATAAAGTCCCTTCCAGACAAAAGTCTAGTCGGTTCCCTTATCCAACGTTGGGCTTGTTTGTGATCACTACTATGTAGTAGACCACGCCCATCAAAAGATTTGTACAAGCGATCTGCCCAGAAAGCTTTTAAATCCCCCTTGCTTAGGATCCTAACATCTCCTGTATCTAAACGTCTTTCAACTTTGGCGACCTCTGAAGCAACGAAAGTATCCACAGAAACAATCCCACTCGGGAGTGGTAATTGTAATTCTTGTAGACGCTTAAGTCTCAACAGCGGTGCTTGCCACCTAAGCGCGACAATGCCCAGACCGCCATCCTCCACAGAAGCATGGAAGTACGCGATTGGAACATCATCTGGCAAGCTGAGCCATTTTCGTAAGTAGGCCCTAATTGTCCTATCGATACCCCTTAAGCAACCTATCATAACGTTCCCGAGGGTCAGTACATGATAAAGTTGAGGTATCAATACCGATCTAAGTGCAAACAACCTCTGCTGTGGTTTTAGGGGTGCTCTTGTGAGCCGATCTAACTTCTCTCTAAGGGGCGCCTTCAAATCCACCTTAGTTCTGCCTTCTGCGGTGAAAGTCACACCTAGGTATTTCCACTCTTCGGTCCTCTTCAGTGCTCTTATGGCCCGTCCCTCAACAAAGAACTCTTTTTGTACAACCACCGAACGTTTCTGTTTAGGTTGTCCTTTGATGGACACCGACAGACATTTGGCACTGTTCAATTTAAGTCCACAAGAGCCAAGGAACTCACTGGCTATATCAAGCAACTTCTGAAGACCGAGTGGAGTTGATGCCCAGATGACCAAGTCGTCAGCAAAAGCAGCAATATTAGTCATAAAATTTCCAATCTTGCATCCTAACTCTGGCGGGAGTTTTCGGATCAGTCTGTCCATCACTAAGTTGAACAGTACTGGAGACAAAGGGTCTCCCTGCTTTACTCCTCTCCCGGGTAAAACCAGTTGATCCGAAACCCATGAATCGCCAGAGAATCTAATGCGCGATGTGGAATATATATGTCTAATATAGTCGACCAACTCCTGTGGTTGGCCGTACGATTCAAGAGTCCCATAAATTGTATTATGAGACACAGAATCAAAGGCTTTGCTGACATCAAGGACCGCAATATGGCAAGAAGCATAATTTTGATGATGCTCCCTGAGAAGATGGTCTATCAAGGTCGTGTTATCAGCACACCCATCGGTAGGCATGAATCCTTTTTGACTGCGTTCAAACTTGATACACCGAGATATTCTCTTTGCCAGGATGGAATGAAACCAGCGAAGAAGAATCGACGTGAGAGTGATTGGCCTATAATCCTCCGGAAGTGAGGGCTTCTGCTTCTTTGGGAGAAAAATAGTCTTGGCCTCACGGAAGCGTCTTGGTACCTTACCACACCACATAAACAGGTTAAAAACGCGTTCCAATATTTCTATTGGTAGCGCCCTGAATTGCCTCGATGTGATCCCGTCAATGCCGGGCGAGGTGGTATGTACGGGCATGGAAGCCTTTAAGTCTGAACGACTTATCGGATACCATATACTGCCCCTAGAATATCTAGCAAGATCTTCACGTAGAGGCGCCGAATGCTCCTCACGTTCGATAACTTCTCTCCAATAGGTTTCCATTACATCTCTGGCTGGTTGCGAGCAACTCTCAGTGTCGTCTAGGATCGCTTTGATACATCTGCCATTGTGCTTGCGCCAGTCACGTTGGACCTTTGCATACTCATGTCTACGCCTCTTACGTCTATTAGTAAAAGTAGGAGGTTGTCTCGGGCGGACACGCTGTCTAGATTCGAGATTGGGTGGAAATATCTCATCTAAATATCCAGACAGTCTAAGTAGGACATGATCCTTATCATCATCATTGACACTACGTACAATCGAATTCAGATAAGGAGCACTATAACTATCAATATCAAGATCCCCTAGACTAAGCAAAAAGGATTTTATCGGGTCGTCCACTGTAGGAGCGTCCCCGGAGACTGGACTGTCCACGATAGGATCAGTCTCAGCCACGACTTCAGATGCTTCCATTGTCGTTTGTTGGCTTTGTACCCACGCAGTCGCAATATTTGTGGGTCCTCTGTTTGGGTCAACCAAGCGCGTGAGATAGGTCTGGACCTTGACCTTATATTCACTTCTCTGGCGCATTTTCTTGATTGCCTCGACAGTGCGATGCGCGAATCGCTCATGAAGAGCATGATTCATGAACCGGACCCCACCTGAGGAGGTGAGTTCCGCTTCGGTACAAGCCAATAACGAAATTTCTTCATCGTTCCATCGTGCCTTTTTATCAGACCTGACATTCATCTGGTCAGATACGTCAGGGTGTGCACGTCTAATATGAACACCCAATCCCGACTTCGTCGAGAATGAGCGTTCACATACGACACAAGGGTGTGAGTTGGAAGCAGGGCCGCTACCCCCCGCAACCAACCCACTTTGGTTAACTGCCTGCTCAGTTACCATACTAACACTACTAACCCCTTCACCTAAGTTTAGAGCTTCTGTGTTCCTATGATCACCTGGGGCGGCAGGCAATAATTGGTTAGAAATGTGATTCTCAGGGGCGGCTGATGTCACATGGTTAGAATTTCTGTCCCTGTCCAGCAAATGTTCATACAATGGGATCGATGTAGTGGCTTGAATATCCATTAAAATATTATCTCCGTTCCCTGAACCACTACTTTCAGGTATGGAGGAAACATTCATTCTTCCCATTGTATTGTTTGAACCCCTAATTGCTCGCTCTCGTAAGTTCATGGTGGTACTGGAGGCGCTCACCAACACCTCGTCCGGAAGGATACGCCGGGCAGAGACCCGACGATTTGTATTATTATTATTTCTCATTCTTTCTTCATTATTCGCGCCTTTCGGATTGACGGTCTGTAGGGGTGGCAACCCTTGAGACCCGAAGCCCCGTCAATTAGCCGCCTAGTATAGTCAGTAAAACCAACCATACCAAACGTTACCAGTTGGAACCATCGAGGAGGTTTGACATGGGCACATGGATGTGAAATAGACACAAAAGCATCTATAAGCACTTCCTTTCCAACCTTAAGAGAGTCATAGTTACTCCCGCCGTTTACCCGCGCTTACTTGAATTTCTTCACTTTGACATTCAGAGCACTGGGCAGAAATCACATTGTGTCAACACCCGCTAGGGCCATCACAATGCTTTGTTTTAATTAGACAGTCGGATTCCCCAAGTCCGTGCCAGTTCTGAATTGATTGTTAATTGATAGTCGTTATAATTTAAAAGGAATATATCTTGCGATAATTCCCTAAAAATTTTAGCAAGAAAGTTCCACAATTGGCTACGTAACTACTATCCGGGGAACAAGATCCGAGAATCTCTATTTACCCAGAACGAGTACATAAACCATGTTATTGCTTCCCAATCAAGCCCGACTATCTCAATCTTCAGAGCCAATCCTTATCCCGAAGTTACGGATCTAATTTGCCGACTTCCCTTACCTACATTATTCTATCGACTAGAGACTCTTCACCTTGGAGACCAGCTGCGGATATTGGTACGGCCTGTTGAGAAGTTTGCGTGACCCCACCATAAATTTTCAAGGTCCGAGGAGAAAATATCGACACAACAGTAAATGTCATGCTCTTCTAGTCCATCTACCATATCTCTCTTCGAAAGACTTCCATGGTAGTACGACTATAAAACAGAAAAGAAAACTCTTCCGATACCTCTCGACGGCTTCTTTATGGTCGTTCCTGTTGCCAGGATGAGCACAAGGCCCATATTTAATAACAAACGGATACTCAACAGGTTACGGAATTGGAACCGTATTCCCTTTCGTTCAAAATTATTCAAGTGTTTAATTACTAAGCAATTTTACTTCCTTTTCATTATAACTTGAAAATTTTCGGCTTTCGCCTTAAACTTAGGACCGACTAACTCGTGATCAACCACTGTTCACACGAAACCCTTCTCCACTTCAGTCCTCCAAGGTCTCATTCGATTATTTGCTACTACCACCAAGATCTGTACCAATGGCAGCTCCATGCAGGCTTACGCCAAACACTTCTATGCTCACCATTGTACCCTCACATTGTGTCAACACCCGCTAGGGCCATCACAATGCTTTGTTTTAATTAGACAGTCGGATTCCCCAAGTCCGTGCCAGTTCTGAATTGATTGTTAATTGATAGTCGTTATAATTTAAAAGGAATATATCTTGCGATAATTCCCTAAAAATTTTAGCAAGAAAGTTCCACAATTGGCTACGTAACTACTATCCGGGGAACAAGATCCGAGAATCTCTATTTACCCAGAACGAGTACATAAACCATGTTATTGCTTCCCAATCAAGCCCGACTATCTCAATCTTCAGAGCCAATCCTTATCCCGAAGTTACGGATCTAATTTGCCGACTTCCCTTACCTACATTATTCTATCGACTAGAGACTCTTCACCTTGGAGACCAGCTGCGGATATTGGTACGGCCTGTTGAGAAGTTTGCGTGACCCCACCATAAATTTTCAAGGTCCGAGGAGAAAATATCGACACAACAGTAAATGTCATGCTCTTCTAGTCCATCTACCATATCTCTCTTCGAAAGACTTCCATGGTAGTACGACTATAAAACAGAAAAGAAAACTCTTCCGATACCTCTCGACGGCTTCTTTATGGTCGTTCCTGTTGCCAGGATGAGCACAAGGCCCATATTTAATAACAAACGGATACTCAACAGGTTACGGAATTGGAACCGTATTCCCTTTCGTTCAAAATTATTCAAGTGTTTAATTACTAAGCAATTTTACTTCCTTTTCATTATAACTTGATAATTTTCGGCTTTCGCCTTAAACTTAGGACCGACTAACTCGTGATCAACCACTGTTCACACGAAACCCTTCTCCACTTCAGTCCTCCAAGGTCTCATTCGATTATTTGCTACTACCACCAAGATCTGTACCAATGGCAGCTCCATGCAGGCTTACGCCAAACACTTCTATGCTCACCATTGTACCCTCCTACTCACTAAAGTTTCAAAGTTTATAATCCAACCGAAATTGAACATAAACCATTTACTTTAGCGGTAATGTATAGGTATACAACTTAAGCGCCATCCATTTTAAGGGCTAGTTGCTTCGGCAGGTGAGTTGTTACACACTCCTTAGCGGATTACGACTTCCATGTCCACCGTCCTGCTGTTTTAAGCAACCAACGCCTTTCATGGTATCTGCATGAGTTGTTAATTTGGGCACCGTAACATTACGTTTGGTTCATCCCACAGCGCCAGTTCTGCTTACCAAAAGTGGCCCACTGGGCACATTATATCACAACCACTACCTTCATACCAAGAAAGGTGAGGTTCTTACCCATTTAAAGTTTGAGAATAGGTTAAGATCGTTTCGACCCTAAGGCCTCTAATCATTCGCTTTACCAGATAAGATTATTTTACATAATTTTTAAATGCACCAGCTATCCTGAGGGAAACTTCGGAGGGAACCAGCTACTAGATGGTTCGATTGGTCTTTCGCCCCTATACTCAATTCTGACAATCGATTTGCACGTCAGAACTGTTTCGGTCTTCCATCAGGGTTTCCCCTGACTTCAACCTGATCAAGTATAGTTCACCATCTTTCGGGTCACAGCATATATGCTCAAGGTACGCTCTAGTTAGAGGTATAAATAATATAAATACTATTATACATAACTGTATAGAACGCCCCGGGATTGAATTAATAGACTATAAATAGGCTAAAAACTAATCCCATTAAATTAAGTTATGTTAATTACGCTATTAGGTTTTTATTCCCAATAACTTGCAAATATGTTAGACTCCTTGGTCCGTGTTTCAAGACGGGTCCCGAAGGTATCCTGAATCTTTCGCATTGTTAATCATATAAGTGCATATAATAAACATAAAGATCAATGATCAATATGCTATTATAAAATATAAATATTTAAGCACTATATATAATAAATCTATCAACACTTTATCAAATCAAAAGCATTTATTCGATATTAAAATGCAAGCAAAATAATTTGAATAAACTTAAGCAAATGATCTTATGATAAATATATTTATGTTAATAGATTACAATGTCCTTTATAGAAAAAATGCACACCATTATTATAATATTATAAATATTAAAATCATAAAGATGAATTTTCCATAACGGATATTCAGGTTCATCGGGCTTAACCTCTAAGCAGTTTCACGTACTATTTAACTCTCTATTCAGAGTTCTTTTCAACTTTCCCTCACGGTACTTGTTTACTATCGGTCTCATGGTTATATTTAGTTTTAGATGGAGTTTACCACCCACTTAGTGCTGCACTATCAAGCAACACGACTCTTTGGAAATGCCATCTAGTAATCATTAACGTTATACGGGCCTGGCACCCTCTTTGGGTAAATGGTCTCATTTAAGAAGGACTTAAATCGTTAATTTCTCATACTAGAAATTTGACATTCCATACACTGCATCTCACATTTGCCATAAAGACAAAGTGACTTAGTGCTGAACTATTTTCTTTTCGCTCGCCGCTACTAAGAAAATCCTTGTTAGTTTCTTTTCCTCCCCTCATTAATATGCTTAAATTCAGGGGGTAATCCCATATGAGTTGAGGTTGTAATAAAAAAATTTTTTAAATCATAAAATATCAAAACCACAAATAGAAATCATTTCTTTTATTTTCTGTTTAAATAAAAAATTCTTTTTAATAGAGAGGCAATCCTAGTTTCATAAAAAAATATTTTATGCTAGACCTTCCTCAATAAAAAAATGAATATAAAATATATAATATTAAATACTCTGATTTTATTCGTTAGAGGTTTTGTATCTTTAACTTTTAGTATTATGAATATAGTAGAATATCCAGTAATACAACATGTGCTTTTAAAAAATTTTACATATTAAATATATAAAAGATTTTTAAAGCAACTTATTTAGCATAGTCTTACAACCCTCAACCATATGTAGTCCAAGCAGCACTCTAATTATAAATTAAAGTACCTTACAGCATGGACTGCGATATGCGTTCAAAATGTCGATGTTCATGTGTCCTGCAGTTCACACGATGACGCACAGTTTGCTGCGTTCTTCATCGATCCATGAGCCAAGTGATCCACCGCTTAGAGTGATATATTTATTTTTGTTTAAATAGCAATTCATAAATTTGTTTATTGAAAGAAATCAAAAATACACCAAACCAAATTGGCATATATCAATTCCTTCAATAATATTTTTTTTAATTTTAAAACATACCACAAAGTTTGTTGCGAATATCTTAGTTCTTTTAGAAAGAACAATTTTTTTTAACTTGTATACAAGTACAACTATAATTGTGAGTTTAATTTTTATGCAATGTATGGATATACAATAAATTGTATTGCCAGTACACTAAAATGAATATATTATATATATTTCAAATATTCCCATCCAATGTATGATTTAAGTTCATAAATCAGTACATCTTTTTTTAATAAAAGAGAATAAAAGAAAATATATTATATATATATATAATTTCCAACGACTTTTTTTATAATATTATTAAATATAATATTATTTTATTATTAAAGAGTTTTTCTTTCAATAACACTTTTAGTGTTTTTCTCTTTTTTTTTTATAAAAAAAAAATATTTAAATAAGAGTTGAAGTTCTGTGATATTAGTATTAAGTTTGACTTATAGTATATGTTTGTGTTGTAATGATTATTTATTTATTAATTCTGTGTCGTGAAGTCCAGTTTTTTAAATAATAAGTTAATTGACAATGTAAACAATAGAATTTCAATTCAACAATAAAAGAAAACCCCTGAAGAAGTTTGAAACAAACAAACGAAACGTTGGGTAAATAATAATAAAAATGAAAATACTTTGATTTTTATTTACACATTTGGTAACAAATGATTGACCATAAATAGCCCGTAAGATTGGAATCTTAAAAACTAAAAAAAAAAAAAAAAAATAAATATTTTTAATTTTATTTTTATTAGCCTTTTTTTTTAAAGGGCATTATGTTTTTTTTTTTTTAATATTTTTTATATATAAATATATAAAAAAAAATTTTTTATCGGTTAGGAACACATTAATGATCCTTCCGCAGGTTCACCTACGGAAACCTTGTTACGACTTTTACTTCCTCTAAATAATCAAGTTCGGTCAACTTTTGCGAAACAACCGTAACACACAAGGCGTTACAGTGATCACGTCCGGAGACCTCACTAAATAATTCAATCGGTAGTAGCGACGGGCGGTGTGTACAAAGGGCAGGGACGTAATCAATGCGAGTTAATGACTCACACTTACTGGGAATTCCAAGTTCATGTGAACAGTTTCAGTTCACAATCCCAAGCATGAAAGTGGTTCAGCGGTTTACCCGGACCTCTCGGTCTAGGAAATACACGTTGATACTTTCATTGTAGCGCGCGTGCAGCCCAGGACATCTAAGGGCATCACAGACCTGTTATTGCTCAATCTCATTATTGCTAGACGCAATTTGTCCATTTAAGAAGCTAGTGTCCTTATAATGGGACAAACCAACAGGTACGGCTCCACTTTCATAAACACATTCAAACACTCACACATTTTACTGCACTCATGAATGAAGGCTACAAAAGCTTCAAACACCATAATCCTGAAAGCATCTATTTAATATATTTGAGTCTCGTTCGTTATCGGAATTAACCAGACAAATCACTCCACGAACTAAGAACGGCCATGCACCACCACCCATAGATTCGAGAAAGAGCTATCAATCTGTCTTACACACTTATGTTCGGACCTGGTAAGTTTTCCCGTGTTGAGTCAAATTAAGCCGCAGGCTCCACTCCTGGTGGTGCCCTTCCGTCAATTCCTTTAAGTTTCAGCTTTGCAACCATACTTCCCCCGGAGCCCAAAAGCTTTGGTTTCCCGGGAAGCGACTGAGAGAGCCATGATAGTAGCTACACCCAATTGCTAGCTGGCATCGTTTATGGTTAGAACTAGGGCGGTATCTGATCGCCTTCGAACCTCTAACTTTCGTTCTTGATTAATGAAAACATCTTTGGCAAATGCTTTCGCTTAAGTTAGTCTTACGACGGTCCAAGAATTTCACCTCTCGCGTCGTAATACTAATGCCTCCAAACTGCTTCTATTAATCATTACCTCTTGATCTAAAAACCAATGAAAGTAGAACAGAGGTCTTATTTCATTATTCCATGCACAAAATATTCAGGCATTTGGAGCCTGCTTTAAGCACTCTAATTTGTTCAAAGTAATTGTACCGGCCCACAACAACACTCGATGAAGAGCACTGAAGCAGGTTTAAATAGGAGGAATATGCACAAATACAAGTATTTAATACATATAAGAACTCCACCGGTAATACGCTTACATACATAAGGTACAGTACAAACTACAATTATAGTTGTACTACCCGTATGAAGCACAAGTTCAACTACGAACGTTTTAACCGCAACAACTTTAATATACGCTATTGGAGCTGGAGTTACCGCGGCTGCTGGCACCAGACTTGCCCTCCAATAGGTCCTTGTTAAAGGATTTAAAGTGTACTCATTCCAATTACAGGGCCTCTAATATGAGTCCTGTATTGTTATTTTTCGTCACTACCTCCCCGAGCTGGGAGTGGGTAATTTACGCGCCTGCTGCCTTCCTTAGATGTGGTAGCCGTTTCTCAGGCTCCCTCTCCGGAATCGAACCCTGATTCCCCGTTACCCGTTGCAACCATGGTAGTCCTAGATACTACCATCAAAAGTTGATAGGGCCGACATTTGAAAGATCTGTCGTCGGTACAAGACCATACGATCAGCAAGTTATCTAGAGTTCAACCATAATAACGATCTTGCGATCGCTTGGTTTTAGCCTAATAAAAGCATACGTCCCAAAGGTCCGTATTTATATTGCATGTATTAGCTCTAGAATTACCACAGTTATCCAAGTAACTGTTAACGATCTAAGGAACCATAACTGATATAATGAGCCTTTTGCGGTTTCACTTTTAATTCGTGTGTACTTAGACATGCATGGCTTAATCTTTGAGACAAGCATATAACTACTGGCAGGATCAACCAGAATAATGTTTTATTTATATTATTTGTTTTCAATTGGTTTTAGTTGAAAAGAAATTTAACGAAAATCAGCTTTTTATCGCGTCATATTCGTCATTCCAAATTCACTGTTCTTGATTTTTAAACAATATATTGTTCTATTATCATTTATTTCACATTGCATCATATAATATTTTTCAATATATATGATATTTTTTGATATGCAATTAAGAATTACATTTCATTCATATTTCATTTTTACATTTTATACATTTTTGAAAAACACCAAAAAATCGTCACCAAAAAAATCTTATATAAAAAAAACTAAGAAAATACTTATTTTTCTTTATTCGATTTTAACAAAATAAATTTACCAATGCAAATATTGAAATCCCCAAGAATATAAAAAAATTCTTGTTCTAGAGACCAAGCATCATAAATAATTTTAGCACATTGAATAAAAATTAATTTTAATATTTCAATAAAGAAAAATTAAAATTATAAAAAAAAAATAAAATAAATAATTACACTAACGAATAACTATACAGTTCAATCAACAAACTAAAAAAATTTGTCGACAAACTTAAATAGATTCATCGTTAGCGGCAAATAAACTAAAAAAAGTTTTCATTGCTCTCCCCACACACAAAATACTATACCACATATATTCAACGCAAATAATAAAATAGATATTTAAAAACCTCAATACACAATATAAAAAAAAACAAGCAAATAGTTCCAACATTCACGTTGTAACATTCTTGCACAATATCATCATTCGCATTCGATTTTCATTCTTAAATCAATTTTAACACACCGTATATTAGTATTTTTGATGTTTTGTGTGAATATTTAGTATCTCTGCATTTTATGTCAAGAGTATATAGAGATAGTTACATACAACTTCCCCGCCAATTTCGTTTTCCGAAACTTTAAAATTGTATATCTTGAGTTCTAAGCAACTTTTTTGAAATTTTCTTTTTGATTATGAATCGTACGAATTATTACTAATTTTTGGATAAAAAAAATTTTTAAATTTTCTAAAATTGTAGATTTTTTTTTTTTGAAATTTCAAAATTTCAAAATTTCTATTTCCCTAACTTACAAAAGTAAGAAAAATTAAAATAAAATTTTATCGATTTTGATAATTTTTTTAAGAAATTTCATACAATATGAACTAATATCAACATCTAAATAGATTTTCTTTTCAAATTGTTCAATATTTCAAAATAAAAAATTTTCGATTTTTTCAAAAATTTTATTATTTTATGAAATATTTCCTTAAATTGTAAAAATTTGTATGAAAAATATACTTTTCTTTATTATTTTTGGGATTTTGTATGAAAATCATTATAGATTTTAGTCCACATTTTTTTTCAATTTATAACATTTAACTAATAAATAGTATTATTTTCACAAATTTAACAAATTTGTATAAAAATTTAACTTTTCTTTATTATTTTTGGTACTATTATAAAGGAAAATCATTATAGATTTTATTAAATCCACAATACATTTTATATTTTGTTTTGTTTTGTGTAGTAGTATTGTTATTATTAGTAGAGGAGTAAAACTAAATAATTTTAATACATACATCCATCCATCTATACATTCATCTCATTAGCAAACAACATTTTTGTGTATAAGTAATAGAGTAGAGTAGAGTAAAACTAAATAATTTTAATACATCTATCATCAGCAAACAAGGGACAGTATAATTTTCCTAGGGACAGTAGGAAACTCGTTAATCCATTCATATGTGTCACTAATTAGATGACGAGAACTTTGTCTACCTAATGACGTTAATATTTAATTCCGCCGTTCAACCGCGCTTACAGTATCACATTTTTGTGTAAGCATTAGAGTAAAACTACTCTATCGTTATTTTTATCGCTTAATAATTATGTGTGAGCCAATATTTTTTCTTTTTTCACAATGATGTGGCGATGAGAGCCAACATTTTTTTTAAATAAATTTTTCTACTTTGAAATTAGAATGAAACTACTCAGTATTTTTCTTTTTTTTACTTCATAATGATAGGATGAGCCAATATTTTATTATTTTCTTCACAATAATGTGATGAGCCAATATTTTATTAATTTTTTTCATAATGATGTGGTGATGAGAGTCAACATTTTTTTTTTAAATATAGGGACAGTAGGAATCTCGTTAATCCATTCATATGCATCACTAATTCGATGATGAGGACTTTGTCTAACTTAAGACCTTAATATTTAATGCCGCCGTTCAACAGCGCTTACTGAAATTTCTTCACATTGACAACATTCAGAGCACTGGACAGAATCAAATTTTTGTCAGCATTAGAGTAAAACTACTTTGTATTTTTTCATTGTCGCTTAATAATGACATAGCGGAGCCATCATTTTTTTTTTTTGTAATAAATTTTTTCAATTAGAGTAAAACTACTTTGTATTTTTTCATTATCGCTTAATAATGATGAACTGAGCCATCATTTTTTTTTTTTGTAATAAATTTTAGAGTAAAACTACTTTGTATTTTTTCATTATCGCTTAATAATGATGAACTGAGCCATCATTTTTTTTTTTGTAATAAATTTTTTCATCTCATCAACCACGCTTACTCGAATTTCTTCACATTGACATTCAGAGCACTTGGCAGAATGAAATTTTTCAAAACATTGTTAAGAAAAATATTTATTATTTAGTTAATTTCTTTTCACACATTCAATTTTCAAAATATTCTTCTTTATTATTTGTATAATAAAGAATCTAGTGTTTAATCCATTCAATATCAAAACATCATGAGCTGCTTACTCGATTTTGTTAACATTAGAGTAAAACTAGTTAAACCATTCATATTCATCATCACTATTTGTATGATGACGAGGTATTTGGCTACCTTATGATCTTAATATTTGCTACAGCCGTTTAAAAAACAAATAATGGCTCAGTACCGCATTATTAAGCGACAATGAAAAAATTCAAAGTAGTTTTACTCTAAAATTTATTTATGGGCAGAATAAAATTTTTCAAAACATTGTTAAGAATAATATTTATTATTTAGTTAATTTCTTTTCACACATTCAATTTTCAAAATATTCTTCTTTATTATTTGTATAATAAAGAATCTAGTGTTTAATCCATTCAATATCAAAACATCATGAGCTGCTTACTCGATTTTGTTAACATTAGAGTAAAACTA
>NC_088785.1:569694-579694 GCF_958450345.1 Calliphora vicina | reverse complement strand
CCATAAATTGTATTATGAGACACAGAATCAAAGGCTTTGCTGACATCAAGGACCGCAATATGGCAAGAAGCATAATTTTGATGATGCTCCCTGAGAAGATGATCTATCAAGGTCGTGTTATCAGCACACCCATCAGTAGGCATGAATCCTTTTTGACTGCGTTCAAACTTGATACACCGAGATATTCTCTTTGCCAGGATGGAATGAAACCACCGAAGAAGAATCGACGTGAGAGTGATTGGCCTATAATCCTCTGGAAGTAAGGGCTTTTGCTTCTTTGGGAGAAAAATAGTCTTGGCCTCACGGAAACGTCTTGGTACCTTACCACACCACATAAACAGGTTAAAAACGCGTTCCAATATTTCTATTGGTAGCGCCCTGAATTGCCTTGATGTGATCCCGTCAATGCCGGGCGAGGTGGTATGTACGGGCATGGAGGCCTTTAAGTCTGAGCGACTTATCGGATACCATATATTGCCCCTAGAAAATCTAGCAAGATCTTCACGTAGAGGCGCCGAATGCTCCTCACGTTCGATAACTTCTCTCCAATAGGTTTCCATTACATCTCTGGCTGGTTGCGAGCAACTCTCAGTGTCGTCTAGGATCGCTTTGATACATCTGCCATTGTGCTTGCGCCAGTCACGTTGGACCTTTGCATACTCATGTCTACGCCTCTTACGTCTATTAGTAAAAGTAGGAGGTTGTCTCGGGCGGACACGCTGTCTAGATTCGAGATTGGGTGGAAATATCTCATCTAAATATCCAGACAGTCTAAGTAGGACATGATCCTTATCATCATCATTGACACTACGTACAATCGAATTCAGATAAGGAGCACTATAACTATCAATATCAAGATCCCCTAGACTAAGCAAAAAGGATTTTATCGGGTCGTCCACTGTAGGAGCGTCCCCGGGGACTGGACTGTCCACGATAGGATCAGTCTCAGCCACGATTTCAGATGTTTCCATTGTCGTTTGTTGGCTTTGTACCCACGCAGTCGCAATATTTGTGGGTCCTCTGTTTGGGTCAACCAAGCGCGTGAGATAGGTCTGGACCTTGACCTTGTATTCACTTCTCTGGCGCATTTTCTTGATTGCCTCGACAGTGCGATGCGCGAATCGCTCATGAAGAGCATGATTCATGAACCGTACCCCACCTGAGGAGGTGAGTTCCGCTTCGGTACAAGCCAATAACGAAATTTCTTCATCGTTCCATCGTGCCTTTTTATCTGACCTGACATTCATCTGGTCAGATACGTCAGGGTGTGCACGTCTAATATGAACACCCAATCCCGACTTCGTCGAGAATGAGCGTTCACATACGACACAAGGGTGTGAGTTGGAAGCAGGGCCGCTACCCCCCACAACCAACCCAATTTGGTTAACTGCCTGCTCAGTTACCATACTAACACTACTAACCCCTTCACCTAAGTTAAGAGCTACTGTGTTCCTATGATCACCTGGGGCGGCAGGCAATGATTGGTTAGAAATGTGATTCTCAGGGGCGGCTGATGTCACATGGTTAGAATTTCTGTCCCTGTCCTGCAAATGTTCAGACAATGGGATCGATGTAGTGGCTTGAATATCCATTAAAATATTATCTCCGTTCCCTGAACCACTACTTTCAGGTATGGAGGAAACATTCATTCTTCCCATTGTATTGTTAGAACCCCTAATTGCTCGCTCTCGTAAGTTCATGGTGGTACTGGAGGCGCTCACCAACACCTCGTCCGTAAGGATACGCCGGGCAGAGACCCGACGATTTGTATTATTATTATTTCTTTCTTTTTCATTATTCGCGCCTTTCGGATTGACGGTCTGTAGGGGTGGCAACCCTTGAGACCCGAAGCCCCGTCAATTAGCCGCCTAGTATAGTCAGTAAACCAACCATACCAAACGTTACCAGTTGGAACCATCGAGGAGGTTTGACATGGGCACATGGATGTGAAATAGACACAAAAGCATCTATAAGCACTTCCTTTCCAACCAAAAGAGAGTCATAGTTACTCCCGCCGTTTACCCGCGCTTACTTGAATTTCTTCACTTTGACATTCAGAGCACTGGGCAGAAATCACATTGTGTCAACACCCGCTAGGGCCATCACAATGCTTTGTTTTAATTAGACAGTCGGATTCCCCAAGTCCGTGCCAGTTCTGAATTGATTGTTAATTGATAGTCGTTATAATTTAAAAGGAATATATCTTGCGATAATTCCCTAAAAATTTTAGCAAGAAAGTTCCACAATTGGCTACGTAACTACTATCCGGGGAACAAGATCCGAGAATCTCTATTTACCCAGAACGAGTACATAAACCATGTTATTGCTTCCCAATCAAGCCCGACTATCTCAATCTTCAGAGCCAATCCTTATCCCGAAGTTACGGATCTAATTTGCCGACTTCCCTTACCTACATTATTCTATCGACTAGAGACTCTTCACCTTGGAGACCAGCTGCGGATATTGGTACGGCCTGTTGAGAAGTTTGCGTGACCCCACCATAAATTTTCAAGGTCCGAGGAGAAAATATCGACACAACAGTAAATGTCATGCTCTTCTAGTCCATCTACCATATCTCTCTTCGAAAGACTTCCATGGTAGTACGACTATAAAACAGAAAAGAAAACTCTTCCGATACCTCTCGACGGCTTCTTTATGGTCGTTCCTGTTGCCAGGATGAGCACAAGGCCAATATTTAATAACAAACGGATACTCAACAGGTTACGGAATTGGAACCGTATTCCCTTTCGTTCAAAATTATTCAAGTGTTTAATTACTAAGCAATTTTACTTCCTTTTCATTATAACTTGAAAATTTTCGGCTTTCGCCTTAAACTTAGGACCGACTAACTCGTGATCAACCACTGTTCACACGAAACCCTTCTCCACTTCAGTCCTCCAAGGTCTCATTCGATTATTTGCTACTACCACCAAGATCTGTACCAATGGCAGCTCCATGCAGGCTTACGCCAAACACTTCTATGCTCACCATTGTACCCTCCTACTCACTAAAGTTTCAAAGTTTATAATCCAACCGAAATTGAACATAAACCATTTACTTTAGCGGTAATGTATAGGTATACAACTTAAGCGCCATCCATTTTAAGGGCTAGTTGCTTCGGCAGGTGAGTTGTTACACACTCCTTAGCGGATTACGACTTCCATGTCCACCGTCCTGCTGTTTTAAGCAACCAACGCCTTTCATGGTATCTGCATGAGTTGTTAATTTGGGCACCGTAACATTACGTTTGGTTCATCCCACAGCGCCAGTTCTGCTTACCAAAAGTGGCCCACTGGGCACATTATATCACAACCACTACCTTCATACCAAGAAAGGTGAGGTTCTTACCCATTTAAAGTTTGAGAATAGGTTAAGATCGTTTCGACCCTAAGGCCTCTAATCATTCGCTTTACCAGATAAGATTATTTTACATAATTTTTAAATGCACCAGCTATCCTGAGGGAAACTTCGGAGGGAACCAGCTACTAGATGGTTCGATTGGTCTTTCGCCCCTATACTCAATTCTGACAATCGATTTGCACGTCAGAACTGTTTCGGTCTTCCATCAGGGTTTCCCCTGACTTCAACCTGATCAAGTATAGTTCACCATCTTTCGGGTCACAGCATATATGCTCAAGGTACGCTCTAGTTAGAGGTATAAATAATATAAATACTATTATACATAACTGTATAGAACGCCCCGGGATTGAATTAATAGACTATAAATAGGCTAAAAACTAATCCCATTAAATTAAGTTATGTTAATTACGCTATTAGGTTTTTATTCCCAATAACTTGCAAATATGTTAGACTCCTTGGTCCGTGTTTCAAGACGGGTCCCGAAGGTATCCTGAATCTTTCGCATTGTTAATCATATAAGTGCATATAATAAACATAAAGATCAATGATCAATATGCTATTATAAAATATAAATATTTAAGCACTATATATAATAAATCTATCAACACTTTATCAAATCAAAAGCATTTATTCGATATTAAAATGCAAGCAAAATAATTTGAATAAACTTAAGCAAATGATCTTATGATAAATATATTTATGTTAATAGATTACAATGTCCTTTATAGAAAAAATGCACACCATTATTATAATATTATAAATATTAAAATCATAAAGATGAATTTTCCATAACGGATATTCAGGTTCATCGGGCTTAACCTCTAAGCAGTTTCACGTACTATTTAACTCTCTATTCAGAGTTCTTTTCAACTTTCCCTCACGGTACTTGTTTACTATCGGTCTCATGGTTATATTTAGTTTTAGATGGAGTTTACCACCCACTTAGTGCTGCACTATCAAGCAACACGACTCTTTGGAAATGCCATCTAGTAATCATTAACGTTATACGGGCCTGGCACCCTCTTTGGGTAAATGGTCTCATTTAAGAAGGACTTAAATCGTTAATTTCTCATACTAGAAATTTGACATTCCATACACTGCATCTCACATTTGCCATAAAGACAAAGTGACTTAGTGCTGAACTATTTTCTTTTCGCTCGCCGCTACTAAGAAAATCCTTGTTAGTTTCTTTTCCTCCCCTCATTAATATGCTTAAATTCAGGGGGTAATCCCATATGAGTTGAGGTTGTAATAAAAAAATTTTTTAAATCATAAAATATCAAAACCACAAATAGAAATCATTTCTTTTATTTTCTGTTTAAATAAAAAATTCTTTTTAATAGAGAGGCAATCCTAGTTTCATAAAAAAATATTTTATGCTAGACCTTCCTCAATAAAAAAATGAATATAAAATATATAATATTAAATACTCTGATTTTATTCGTTAGAGGTTTTGTATCTTTAACTTTTAGTATTATGAATATAGTAGAATATCCAGTAATACAACATGTGCTTTTAAAAAATTTTACATATTAAATATATAAAAGATTTTTAAAGCAACTTATTTAGCATAGTCTTACAACCCTCAACCATATGTAGTCCAAGCAGCACTCTAATTATAAATTAAAGTACCTTACAGCATGGACTGCGATATGCGTTCAAAATGTCGATGTTCATGTGTCCTGCAGTTCACACGATGACGCACAGTTTGCTGCGTTCTTCATCGACCCATGAGCCAAGTGATCCACCGCTTAGAGTGATATATTTATTTTTGTTTAAATAGCAATTCATAAATTTGTTTATTGAAAGAAATCAAAAATACACCAAACCAAATTGGCATATATCAATTCCTTCAATAATATTTTTTTTAATTTTAAAACATACCACAAAGTTTGTTGCGAATATCTTAGTTCTTTTAGAAAGAACAATTTTTTTTAACTTGTATACAAGTACAACTATAATTGTGAGTTTAATTTTTATGCAATGTATGGATATACAATAAATTGTATTGCCAGTACACTAAAATGAATATATTATATATATTTCAAATATTCCCATCCAATGTATGATTTAAGTTCATAAATCAGTACATCTTTTTTTAATAAAAGAGAATAAAAGAAAATATATTATATATATATATAATTTCCAACGACTTTTTTTATAATATTATTAAAATATAATATTATTTTATTATTAAAGAGTTTTTCTTTCAATAACACTTTTAGTGTTTTTCTCTTTTTTTTTTATAAAAAAAAAATATTTAAATATTTTTAATTTTATTTTTATTAGCCTTTTTTTTTAAAGGGCATTATGTTTTTTTTTTTATTAATATTTTTTATATATAAATATATAAAAAAAAATTTTTTATCGGTTAGGAACACATTAATGATCCTTCCGCAGGTTCACCTACGGAAACCTTGTTACGACTTTTACTTCCTCTAAATAATCAAGTTCGGTCAACTTTTGCGAAACAACCGTAACACACAAGGCGTTACAGTGATCACGTCCGGAGACCTCACTAAATAATTCAATCGGTAGTAGCGACGGGCGGTGTGTACAAAGGGCAGGGACGTAATCAATGCGAGTTAATGACTCACACTTACTGGGAATTCCAAGTTCATGTGAACAGTTTCAGTTCACAATCCCAAGCATGAAAGTGGTTCAGCGGTTTACCCGGACCTCTCGGTCTAGGAAATACACGTTGATACTTTCATTGTAGCGCGCGTGCAGCCCAGGACATCTAAGGGCATCACAGACCTGTTATTGCTCAATCTCATTATTGCTAGACGCAATTTGTCCATTTAAGAAGCTAGTGTCCTTATAATGGGACAAACCAACAGGTACGGCTCCACTTTCATAAACACATTCAAACACTCACACATTTTACTGCACTCATGAATGAAGGCTACAAAAGCTTCAAACACCATAATCCTGAAAGCATCTATTTAATATATTTGAGTCTCGTTCGTTATCGGAATTAACCAGACAAATCACTCCACGAACTAAGAACGGCCATGCACCACCACCCATAGATTCGAGAAAGAGCTATCAATCTGTCTTACACACTTATGTTCGGACCTGGTAAGTTTTCCCGTGTTGAGTCAAATTAAGCCGCAGGCTCCACTCCTGGTGGTGCCCTTCCGTCAATTCCTTTAAGTTTCAGCTTTGCAACCATACTTCCCCCGGAGCCCAAAAGCTTTGGTTTCCCGGGAAGCGACTGAGAGAGCCATGATAGTAGCTACACCCAATTGCTAGCTGGCATCGTTTATGGTTAGAACTAGGGCGGTATCTGATCGCCTTCGAACCTCTAACTTTCGTTCTTGATTAATGAAAACATCTTTGGCAAATGCTTTCGCTTAAGTTAGTCTTACGACGGTCCAAGAATTTCACCTCTCGCGTCGTAATACTAATGCCCCCAAACTGCTTCTATTAATCATTACCTCTTGATCTAAAAACCAATGAAAGTAGAACAGAGGTCTTATTTCATTATTCCATGCACAAAATATTCAGGCATTTGGAGCCTGCTTTAAGCACTCTAATTTGTTCAAAGTAATTGTACCGGCCCACAACAACACTCGAAGCAGGTTTAAATAGGAGGAATATGCACAAATACAAGTATTTAATACATATAAGAACTCCACCGGTAATACGCTTACATACATAAGGTACAGTACAAACTACAATTATAGTTGTACTACCCGTATGAAGCACAAGTTCAACTACGAACGTTTTAACCGCAACAACTTTAATATACGCTATTGGAGCTGGAGTTACCGCGGCTGCTGGCACCAGACTTGCCCTCCAATAGGTCCTTGTTAAAGGATTTAAAGTGTACTCATTCCAATTACAGGGCCTCTAATATGAGTCCTGTATTGTTATTTTTCGTCACTACCTCCCCGAGCTGGGAGTGGGTAATTTACGCGCCTGCTGCCTTCCTTAGATGTGGTAGCCGTTTCTCAGGCTCCCTCTCCGGAATCGAACCCTGATTCCCCGTTACCCGTTGCAACCATGGTAGTCCTAGATACTACCATCAAAAGTTGATAGGGCAGACATTTGAAAGATCTGTCGTCGGTACAAGACCATACGATCAGCAAGTTATCTAGAGTTCAACCATAATAACGATCTTGCGATCGCTTGGTTTTAGCCTAATAAAAGCATACGTCCCAAAGGTCCGTATTTATATTGCATGTATTAGCTCTAGAATTACCACAGTTATCCAAGTAACTGTTAACGATCTAAGGAACCATAACTGATATAATGAGCCTTTTGCGGTTTCACTTTTAATTCGTGTGTACTTAGACATGCATGGCTTAATCTTTGAGACAAGCATATAACTACTGGCAGGATCAACCAGAATAATGTTTTATTTATATTATTTGTTTTCAATTGGTTTTAGTTGAAAAGAAATTTAACGAAAATCAGCTTTTTATCGCGTCATATTCGTCATTCCAAATTCACTGTTCTTGATTTTTAAACAATATATTGTTCTATTATCATTTATTTCACATTGCATCATATAATATTTTTCAATATATATGATATTTTTTGATATGCAATTAAGAATTACATTTCATTCATATTTCATTTTTACATTTTATACATTTTTGAAAAACACCAAAAAATCTTCACCAAAAAAATCTTATATAAAAAAAACTAAGAAAATACTTATTTTTCTTTATTCGATTTTAACAAAATAAATTTACCAATGCAAATATTGAAATCCCCAAGAATATAAAAAAATTCTTGTTCTAGAGACCAAAGCATCATAAATAATTTTAGCACATTGAATAAAAATTAATTTTAATATTTCAATAAAGAAAAATTAAAATTATAAAAAAAAAAATAAAATAAATAATTACACTAACGAATAACTATACAGTTCAATCAACAAACTAAAAAAATTTGTCGACAAACTTAAATAGATTCATCGTTAGCGGCAAATAAACTAAAAAAAGTTTTCATTGCTCTCCCCACACACAAAATACTATACCACATATATTCAACGCAAATAATAAAATAGATATTTAAAAACCTCAATACACAATATAAAAAACAAGCAAATAGTTCCAACATTCACGTTGTAACATTCTTGCACAATATCATCATTCGCATTCGATTTTCATTCTTAAATCAATTTTAACACACCGTATATTAGTATTTTTGATGTTTTGTGTGAATATTTAGTATCTCTGCATTTTATGTCAAGAGTATATAGAGATAGTTACATACAACTTCCCCGCCAATTTCGTTTTCCGAAACTTTAAAATTGTATATCTTGAGTTCTAAGCAACTTTTTTGAAATTTTCTTTTTGATTATGAATGGTACGAATTATTACTAATTTTTGGATAAAAAAAATTTTTAAATTTTCTAAAATTGTAGATTTTTTTTTTTTGAAATTTCAAAATTTCAAAATTTCTATTTCCCTAACTTACAAAAGTAAGAAAAATTAAAATAAAATTTTATCGATTTTGATAATTTTTTTAAGAAATTTCATACAATATGAACTAATATCAACATCTAAATAGATTTTCTTTTCAAATTGTTCAATATTTCAAAATAAAAAATTTTCGATTTTTTCAAAAATTTTATTATTTTATGAAATATTTCCTTAAATTGTAAAAATTTGTATGAAAAATATACTTTTCTTTATTATTTTTGGGATTTTGTATGAAAATCATTATAGATTTTAGTCCACATTTTTTTCAATTTATAACATTTAACTAATAAATAGTATTATTTTCACAAATTTAACAAATTTGTATAAAAATTTAACTTTTCTTTATTATTTTTGGTACTATTATAAAGGAAAATCATTATAGATTTTATTAAATCCACAATACATTTCATATTTTGTTTTGTTTTGTGTAGTAGTATTGTTATTATTAGTAGAGGAGTAAAACTAAATAATTTTAATACATACATCCATCCATCTATACATTCATCTCATTAGCAAACAACATTTTTGTGTATAAGTAATAGAGTAGAGTAGAGTAAAACTAAATAATTTTAATACATCTATCATCAGCAAACAAGGGACAGTATAATTTTCCTAGGGACAGTAGGAAACTCGTTAATCCATTCATATGTGTCACTAATTAGATGACGAGAACTTTGTCTACCTAATGACGTTAATATTTAATTCCGCCGTTCAACCGCGCTTACAGTATCACATTTTTGTGTAAGCATTAGAGTAAAACTACTCTATCGTTATTTTTATCGCTTAATAATGATGTGTGAGCCAATATTTTTTCTTTTTTCACAATGATGTGGCGATGAGAGCCAACATTTTTTTTAAATAAATTTTTCTACTTTGAAATTAGAATGAAACTACTCAGTATTTTTCTTTTTTTTACTTCATAATGATAGGATGAGCCAATATTTTATTATTTTCTTCACAATAATGTGATGAGCCAATATTTTATTAAATTTTTTCATAATGATGTGGTGATGAGAGTCAACATTTTTTTTTTAAATATAGGGACAGTAGGAATCTCGTTAATCCATTCATATGCATCACTAATTCGATGATGAGGACTTTGTCTAACTTAAGACCTTAATATTTAATGCCGCCGTTCAACAGCGCTTACTGAAATTTCTTCACATTGACAACATTCAGAGCACTGGACAGAATCAAATTTT
>NC_088785.1:547194-564694 GCF_958450345.1 Calliphora vicina | reverse complement strand
CCACGAATGATCACATCAGGGGTCACCTCCACTAACGTACTGTCCTCCTACGATTGAATACGCCCCTTGCGTATTCACCTAACCTTCTAAACGTCCGACTGTCCTCTAAAGCCCTACTACAATCCCATCCCCCCTCGGAATGATATATCCCCATATCATCCAGACTCCTAATATCACTATAAAGTGAACACCCAGTAAGTACATGTAGCCAGTCCTCCGTCCCTTGTCCACACCTACAGTCCGGCGAATCTGACAGACCCCTTTTATGCAGAAATGCATTCAAGGAGCCATGTCCAGTCAGTATAAAACCCAAACTCAAGCCAAAGCCAAAGTTCGGGCGTTCCCTAACAAATGTAGCGTCCCGTATAAACTCGTGAGTGACCCGCCCGTTGTTGCTGTTCGTCCAGCGTGAACGCCATCTTGAAACAAGATGATCGTCCAGCAGGAGTTTCGTCCGTCTTGAGTCCAACCCTACCACGTCAGAAGCAGAAATCCAGTCATGACTAAGAAGTGGCAGCCCCTTCTTGACCTTAAAAGCAATACCACGCCGTATTACTTCCAAGTCAAGGGGAGCCGCACCCAGCAGGACCTGAAGAGCATCCGTCGAGACCGTATGGCAAACTGGCATGCAAGCCAGCATTGCAACTCTCTGACAAGTCAATGACTTTTTGCGGCCCACAACAGACATAACCGTTTCGTACCATACGGATGAGCCAAACGTTGCACAAGCAACGAAAAGTCCACCATATATGGTACGCACAGCACGCCTGCCAAGACCCCAGTCACTTCTAAGGATGCGTCTGATACAACTTGCAACGACAGTCAGCTTTTCTCGAACCACAGAGAGATGAGCGAAGAAGCTCATTCTCTCACCCATCGTAATTCCCAGATACTTGACCTGGGTCACGTATCTGAGAAAAACGTCACCAGATCGAACTGACGGGGAACGAGCCCGCGATAAGATGCCTTTCAGCATCATCATCACGGTTTTCTCCCTCGACACTTCAACACCGACACTGTTCCCCCACTCATTGACCTCACGCATGGCCTGCTCACCTCTTCTCTCCAGCTCAGCACGAGACTGACCTTCGATTAAGATGAGCAAGTCATCCGCGTACGCACAGAGTCGGCAAGACGCCGCCAGAGACCTCAACAAGGGATCCATCATTAGGTTCCAAATAAATGGACCACAGATAGACCCCTGAGGGCAGCCCCTGGCAACATCCCTGCAAACAGTATCGTTGGCGCCTACCACAAAAGCTTTCCTGCCGCTGAAGTAACTACTCCATAGGGAGAGCTCTCGACAGCCAACTAAACGCAGCCTATCAAGAACCTCTCTCCAAGAGAGATAATCAAACGCACCCTTAAAATCAACAAATATGCCAAGGACATATTTGCTTGCAGAGTTTACAACGCTAGACTTGACATGGTGCCACGCGTCCTCAACAGATTTCCCCTCTTTAAATCCGAACTGAAACTCAGAAGCCACCTCATTGTAGGACTCCCTCAGTCTATATACCATCATCCTTTCCAGCACTTTTCCAAGTACCGGAAGGAGGCTGATACCCCGATATGAGCGTGGATCACTCCTCACTTTATCGGGCGACTTCAGGAGCACCACAACTTTAGCCTGCTTCCAAGCCTCAGGGAAATAGCCCTCACTGATACACCTCCCAAAGACTGACTCCAGATATTCCGGTATGGCCTTCCAGATGCTTTTACACATCTCTCCAGTCATACCATCAATACCCGGAGATTTCCTACTTTTGACTCGGTATATGCTATCATCAACTTCCATTCTCTCCAGTGGCGGAGGACTAATCATCTCCCCATAGGGAAGATGATCAGCCGATTCCGCCCCCGGAAAGAAAGTCTCAAGCAAGGCGTCCGTGCACTGTCTCCACGTCAGCAACGTTGTGTTACCAACCCGAAGACCCGACAAGTCCGCCTGTTGCCGTCTACCCCTAAGGATACGGTAAACCTTACCCCAGGGGTCATCCCTGTTGTCCTGTACGAAAGTACGCCACTCGTCCTCCTTCACACTCACGATTCTGTCCTTGTAGACTCTCAAGGCAGCCAGATAGTCAGCTTTTCGCTGCACCAGATCTTCTGCATTAGAGCGCCTTCCCCTCTGGAATCGCTTCCTGAGACGACGAACGCTCCTCCGCATCAGATCCAACTCGCGAGTCCACCACCTGACCCCTCCCTGACGAGTCTTGCGACAACGACCAAGGAGAGTATCATTAGTGGTACACATCCACCGATCTATCAGGCTGACTTGACTGTCAATAGTAAGTGCCCTAAAGTCGTCAATTGGAACATCCAACGCTGCCCACCGAAATGCGTCAGCATAGTTATCCCAATTGACGTCGCGTAGTTTCCACTTGCGTGGTAGGTACGTCCCGTCCGTTGCCCGTTGGTGGGAGACCACAATCTCAATGAGACTATGATCACTCACACCAAAGTCATCCCTAATCTTCCAGCTAAAACGGTATTCTGTCATTGCCCCCACATTGGCTAACGTCACGTCAATGTCACTACATCCTCTTGGACCATCAAAAGTGTACATCTCACTAGGCTCATTGAGGACAATGAGCCGCTTTGTGACCAGCCATTCACTAAGCATGACACCTCGCAAGTAGTTCTGATGAGCAGAAGTATTCCCGCTCATCTTAGAGAACCACATGCGAGAGCATGCATTTGCGTCTAAACCAAGGATTACAGGTGAACTACTATCCAGTAGTAGTACCGAATCCATGTACCCTAAATAGGGTTCAAGAGGTCCCCCAAACCTACAGTAGATGCTTGTCAGTAGCATCCTACCAAAACCACCCTCCACGCTAACGCAGACTCCCCAATCACTCCTACTAACAACCGTACAGTTAATGTGACTGTCCTTTATTATAACAGCGGCGTTGCCCCCCAAGTCCGTAAACGCACGCATACCCCCCGGCAAACCCCTGATGTGACCATCCGTGGTATACGGCTCCTGCACGAGTGCAAAAGTCGCATTCAGGTTGTACATCGCCTGACCTAGTTCACAAATCACCGAATATGCCCGCTGGCAGTTAAGCTGCAGAATTTTAATATCCGTACCCTCCATCTTAATGGCGCGCGTTTGCCCTCGCTACTATACCGCTATATACCGGACAGGCGGCTGACATCATAAGATGATTCGCCGGGAGTCCCTTAAAAGCACAATTTCTGCAGTGGATCTCGTTGACACAGCGAGATGCCAAATGGCCAACCTGTCCGCATAGGCGACAAACTCCTTCCGTCATTCTGCAGTCCCTCACAAGGTGATCAAAGCCCAGGCATCTAAAGCAACTCGGCACGGCATCATGTGGGCGAACCAGGAAAGAAAACCATTTAATATAACACCGGCCATTGTCCAGCAATTGCTGCATGGCCTCGCTACTGCCCTCTAAAACAACACTAACCGGCCCGCCTGTAGGCTTCCACGGAGCTGTCACCAATCTAATTGAGCGTTTGTAGTCATCAGGAGTCATCCTACGCCTAAAATTTAGGTCGTAGAGCTCCTGCATAAACTCATCGGGAGATATCTCCGGATGAACGCGCTGCACGACCACCCTTGGACCTAGCTTGTCCTTTACCGAAACCTCCAACCCAACCTCACCGAACTTGGCATTCTTCGCAACCTTCTCCCTCTCAGCTACGGACGGGGTCCTAATGACCGCTCCGCCATCGCGCATAGGCCGCAACGTGTGCACGCGAACACCCAAAGTGGGGCCAACCTCCCTCTGCACTTTCTCTACCACTTCCTTGGATGAGACACCCTGCTTCCCCTTAACCACCACCGACCACGTTTCCACAGGCTTTGGCACAACAGCAACCGGAGCAGCAACAATAGCCCCACCAGAAACACCGCTACGCCTAGTGGTCGCCGGAGGTGCCATGGGAGCCCTAAAGGCCGCCGACTGCACCCCAGCCACCTTACCACCCTCGTACACATCGAGGCGCCCCTTCAACCGCTCATTCTCTGCCATAAGGCCAAAAAGCAGCACCTCAAACTTGCTGGAATGCTCCATCACGCCCTTGGCCAGCTCAGCCCCAACACCATCAGCCATCACCAACTCCAGCAACGCAGCACTCACGGCCTTCATCTGGCCAACTACACCAGTGTCCATGACTGGTTGTGGCCTTTTACGTGCACGCACCCTCTTGAGGCTAGGACCGGATGTAACATCCGACACCTCCATAGCATCACCAGCAGCTGGAACATCGGCAGGAGCAGCATCAGGAGTAACAGCAGCAGTACGTTTGGGCTTAGGAGAGCCGACCTTAAAACGTTTGACTTCATCCTCCATCTCTGTGCTCGATAACTCGCTCTCCGTATGTCGAACAATACGTACGCTTACCGGCGGCAACACCCTCTCACCTCCATCAGTCGTAGTCATGTCCGACGCATCACCCTTCGCTTTCGGCTTTTCGCCCTTCTTCTTGCCCGCAGGCGGCATATCTACCTATTCAAACCAGAAACTGTCGAAAGTAACTCAAAAAACAGTATACTCACGAAAATAAACCAATCAGAAAAAATTTCCAATTTACAGGAATACCCCTACTGTCCGTCAGCAAAAATGTACTATAATGCGAATGCCCCTAATAGTAGAGACACCAAAATACAAAATAGCACAGACACCAACCACTTAGTGGAGACACACACCACTTAGCGGAGACACAAACCGGAAATGGTCGAACCAAACCGGAAGTGAACTGCCTTACCGACCGGAAATGAACCGTATTACCAATGCAGTTTGCACTGCCTTACCAATGCGGTTTTATTCGTCCCACAAAAATACCGACCGACACTGCCTTACCGACACTGCCTTACCGACACACTGCCTTACCGACACTGTCTTACCGACACACTGCCTTACCCGCACTGCCTTACCTGCACCGTGTTACCCGCTTCACAAGTGGCAACACCGACAAGCTCACACGCCGTATGGCAACACCAAAAACTGCCGCCGGAGTTTGGCCTTGAGACACCTTGTCAGCGGAGTCTCAACTTTTATTATACACACACACACACTATGTATAATAATACACACGTTTGATTCTTCGTCAACCGATTTTTAATCTGCCTATATCTTAGGCATCCGCCAACCGATTCACAAAATATCACTTTCTCCCGAATCTACTGAGTCCAAGCTTTAAAATCCACTATCGCTCTTTTTAATATTCGCACTATAACACTTTAAATTTACGTACCGAAAATCCGCTTATAAAAACACGTCTGATCAGCTCAACGTAAAACGCACAAGTGAGTAGATAGGGACAGTAGGAATCTCGTTAATCCATTCATGCGCGTCACTAATTAGATGACGAGGCATTTGGCTACCTTAAGAGAGTCATAGTTACTCCCGCCGTTTACCCGCGCTTACTTGAATTTCTTCACTTTGACATTCAGAGCACTGGGCAGAAATCACATTGTGTCAACACCCGCTAGGGCCATCACAATGCTTTGTTTTAATTAGACAGTCGGATTCCCCAAGTCCGTGCCAGTTCTGAATTGATTGTTAATTGATAGTCGTTATAATTTAAAAGGAATATATCTTGCGATAATTCCCTAAAAATTTTAGCAAGAAAGTTCCACAATTGGCTACGTAACTACTATCCGGGGAACAAGATCCGAGAATCTCTATTTACCCAGAACGAGTACATAAACCATGTTATTGCTTCCCAATCAAGCCCGACTATCTCAATCTTCAGAGCCAATCCTTATCCCGAAGTTACGGATCTAATTTGCCGACTTCCCTTACCTACATTATTCTATCGACTAGAGACTCTTCACCTTGGAGACCAGCTGCGGATATTGGTACGGCCTGTTGAGAAGTTTGCGTGACCCCACCATAAATTTTCAAGGTCCGAGGAGAAAATATCGACACAACAGTAAATGTCATGCTCTTCTAGTCCATCTACCATATCTCTCTTCGAAAGACTTCCATGGTAGTACGACTATAAAACAGAAAAGAAAACTCTTCCGATACCTCTCGACGGCTTCTTTATGGTCGTTCCTGTTGCCAGGATGAGCACAAGGCCCATATTTAATAACAAACGGATACTCAACAGGTTACGGAATTGGAACCGTATTCCCTTTCGTTCAAAATTATTCAAGTGTTTAATTACTAAGCAATTTTACTTCCTTTTCATTATAACTTGAAAATTTTCGGCTTTCGCCTTAAACTTAGGACCGACTAACTCGTGATCAACCACTGTTCACACGAAACCCTTCTCCACTTCAGTCCTCCAAGGTCTCATTCGATTATTTGCTACTACCACCAAGATCTGTACCAATGGCAGCTCCATGCAGGCTTACGCCAAACACTTCTATGCTCACCATTGTACCCTCCTACTCACTAAAGTTTCAAAGTTTATAATCCAACCGAAATTGAACATAAACCATTTACTTTAGCGGTAATGTATAGGTATACAACTTAAGCGCCATCCATTTTAAGGGCTAGTTGCTTCGGCAGGTGAGTTGTTACACACTCCTTAGCGGATTACGACTTCCATGTCCACCGTCCTGCTGTTTTAAGCAACCAACGCCTTTCATGGTATCTGCATGAGTTGTTAATTTGGGCACCGTAACATTACGTTTGGTTCATCCCACAGCGCCAGTTCTGCTTACCAAAAGTGGCCCACTGGGCACATTATATCACAACCACTACCTTCATACCAAGAAAGGTGAGGTTCTTACCCATTTAAAGTTTGAGAATAGGTTAAGATCGTTTCGACCCTAAGGCCTCTAATCATTCGCTTTACCAGATAAGATTATTTTACATAATTTTTAAATGCACCAGCTATCCTGAGGGAAACTTCGGAGGGAACCAGCTACTAGATGGTTCGATTGGTCTTTCGCCCCTATACTCAATTCTGACAATCGATTTGCACGTCAGAACTGTTTCGGTCTTCCATCAGGGTTTCCCCTGACTTCAACCTGATCAAGTATAGTTCACCATCTTTCGGGTCACAGCATATATGCTCAAGGTACGCTCTAGTTAGAGGTATAAATAATATAAATACTATTATACATAACTGTATAGAACGCCCCGGGATTGAATTAATAGACTATAAATAGGCTAAAAACTAATCCCATTAAATTAAGTTATGTTAATTACGCTATTAGGTTTTTATTCCCAATAACTTGCAAATATGTTAGACTCCTTGGTCCGTGTTTCAAGACGGGTCCCGAAGGTATCCTGAATCTTTCGCATTGTTAATCATATAAGTGCATATAATAAACATAAAGATCAATGATCAATATGCTATTATAAAATATAAATATTTAAGCACTATATATAATAAATCTATCAACACTTTATCAAATCAAAAGCATTTATTCGATATTAAAATGCAAGCAAAATAATTTGAATAAACTTAAGCAAATGATCTTATGATAAATATATTTATGTTAATAGATTACAATGTCCTTTATAGAAAAAATGCACACCATTATTATAATATTATAAATATTAAAATCATAAAGATGAATTTTCCATAACGGATATTCAGGTTCATCGGGCTTAACCTCTAAGCAGTTTCACGTACTATTTAACTCTCTATTCAGAGTTCTTTTCAACTTTCCCTCACGGTACTTGTTTACTATCGGTCTCATGGTTATATTTAGTTTTAGATGGAGTTTACCACCCACTTAGTGCTGCACTATCAAGCAACACGACTCTTTGGAAATGCCATCTAGTAATCATTAACGTTATACGGGCCTGGCACCCTCTTTGGGTAAATGGTCTCATTTAAGAAGGACTTAAATCGTTAATTTCTCATACTAGAAATTTGACATTCCATACACTGCATCTCACATTTGCCATAAAGACAAAGTGACTTAGTGCTGAACTATTTTCTTTTCGCTCGCCGCTACTAAGAAAATCCTTGTTAGTTTCTTTTCCTCCCCTCATTAATATGCTTAAATTCAGGGGGTAATCCCATATGAGTTGAGGTTGTAATAAAAAAATTTTTTAAATCATAAAATATCAAAACCACAAATAGAAATCATTTCTTTTATTTTCTGTTTAAATAAAAAATTCTTTTTAATAGAGAGGCAATCCTAGTTTCATAAAAAAATATTTTATGCTAGACCTTCCTCAATAAAAAAATGAATATAAAATATATAATATTAAATACTCTGATTTTATTCGTTAGAGGTTTTGTATCTTTAACTTTTAGTATTATGAATATAGTAGAATATCCAGTAATACAACATGTGCTTTTAAAAAATTTTACATATTAAATATATAAAAGATTTTTAAAGCAACTTATTTAGCATAGTCTTACAACCCTCAACCATATGTAGTCCAAGCAGCACTCTAATTATAAATTAAAGTACCTTACAGCATGGACTGCGATATGCGTTCAAAATGTCGATGTTCATGTGTCCTGCAGTTCACACGATGACGCACAGTTTGCTGCGTTCTTCATCGACCCATGAGCCAAGTGATCCACCGCTTAGAGTGATATATTTATTTTTGTTTAAATAGCAATTCATAAATTTGTTTATTGAAAGAAATCAAAAATACACCAAACCAAATTGGCATATATCAATTCCTTCAATAATATTTTTTTTAATTTTAAAACATACCACAAAGTTTGTTGCGAATATCTTAGTTCTTTTAGAAAGAACAATTTTTTTTAACTTGTATACAAGTACAACTATAATTGTGAGTTTAATTTTTATGCAATGTATGGATATACAATAAATTGTATTGCCAGTACACTAAAATGAATATATTATATATATTTCAAATATTCCCATCCAATGTATGATTTAAGTTCATAAATCAGTACATCTTTTTTTAATAAAAGAGAATAAAAGAAAATATATTATATATATATATAATTTCCAACGACTTTTTTTATAATATTATTAAAATATAATATTATTTTATTATTAAAGAGTTTTTCTTTCAATAACACTTTTAGTGTTTTTCTCTTTTTTTTTTATAAAAAAAAAATATTTAAATATTTTTAATTTTATTTTTATTAGCCTTTTTTTTTAAAGGGCATTATGTTTTTTTTTTTATTAATATTTTTTATATATAAATATATAAAAAAAAATTTTTTATCGGTTAGGAACACATTAATGATCCTTCCGCAGGTTCACCTACGGAAACCTTGTTACGACTTTTACTTCCTCTAAATAATCAAGTTCGGTCAACTTTTGCGAAACAACCGTAACACACAAGGCGTTACAGTGATCACGTCCGGAGACCTCACTAAATAATTCAATCGGTAGTAGCGACGGGCGGTGTGTACAAAGGGCAGGGACGTAATCAATGCGAGTTAATGACTCACACTTACTGGGAATTCCAAGTTCATGTGAACAGTTTCAGTTCACAATCCCAAGCATGAAAGTGGTTCAGCGGTTTACCCGGACCTCTCGGTCTAGGAAATACACGTTGATACTTTCATTGTAGCGCGCGTGCAGCCCAGGACATCTAAGGGCATCACAGACCTGTTATTGCTCAATCTCATTATTGCTAGACGCAATTTGTCCATTTAAGAAGCTAGTGTCCTTATAATGGGACAAACCAACAGGTACGGCTCCACTTTCATAAACACATTCAAACACTCACACATTTTACTGCACTCATGAATGAAGGCTACAAAAGCTTCAAACACCATAATCCTGAAAGCATCTATTTAATATATTTGAGTCTCGTTCGTTATCGGAATTAACCAGACAAATCACTCCACGAACTAAGAACGGCCATGCACCACCACCCATAGATTCGAGAAAGAGCTATCAATCTGTCTTACACACTTATGTTCGGACCTGGTAAGTTTTCCCGTGTTGAGTCAAATTAAGCCGCAGGCTCCACTCCTGGTGGTGCCCTTCCGTCAATTCCTTTAAGTTTCAGCTTTGCAACCATACTTCCCCCGGAGCCCAAAAGCTTTGGTTTCCCGGGAAGCGACTGAGAGAGCCATGATAGTAGCTACACCCAATTGCTAGCTGGCATCGTTTATGGTTAGAACTAGGGCGGTATCTGATCGCCTTCGAACCTCTAACTTTCGTTCTTGATTAATGAAAACATCTTTGGCAAATGCTTTCGCTTAAGTTAGTCTTACGACGGTCCAAGAATTTCACCTCTCGCGTCGTAATACTAATGCCCCCAAACTGCTTCTATTAATCATTACCTCTTGATCTAAAAACCAATGAAAGTAGAACAGAGGTCTTATTTCATTATTCCATGCACAAAATATTCAGGCATTTGGAGCCTGCTTTAAGCACTCTAATTTGTTCAAAGTAATTGTACCGGCCCACAACAACACTCGATGAAGAGCACTGAAGCAGGTTTAAATAGGAGGAATATGCACAAATACAAGTATTTAATACATATAAGAACTCCACCGGTAATACGCTTACATACATAAGGTACAGTACAAACTACAATTATAGTTGTACTACCCGTATGAAGCACAAGTTCAACTACGAACGTTTTAACCGCAACAACTTTAATATACGCTATTGGAGCTGGAGTTACCGCGGCTGCTGGCACCAGACTTGCCCTCCAATAGGTCCTTGTTAAAGGATTTAAAGTGTACTCATTCCAATTACAGGGCCTCTAATATGAGTCCTGTATTGTTATTTTTCGTCACTACCTCCCCGAGCTGGGAGTGGGTAATTTACGCGCCTGCTGCCTTCCTTAGATGTGGTAGCCGTTTCTCAGGCTCCCTCTCCGGAATCGAACCCTGATTCCCCGTTACCCGTTGCAACCATGGTAGTCCTAGATACTACCATCAAAAGTTGATAGGGCAGACATTTGAAAGATCTGTCGTCGGTACAAGACCATACGATCAGCAAGTTATCTAGAGTTCAACCATAATAACGATCTTGCGATCGCTTGGTTTTAGCCTAATAAAAGCATACGTCCCAAAGGTCCGTATTTATATTGCATGTATTAGCTCTAGAATTACCACAGTTATCCAAGTAACTGTTAACGATCTAAGGAACCATAACTGATATAATGAGCCTTTTGCGGTTTCACTTTTAATTCGTGTGTACTTAGACATGCATGGCTTAATCTTTGAGACAAGCATATAACTACTGGCAGGATCAACCAGAATAATGTTTTATTTATATTATTTGTTTTCAATTGGTTTTAGTTGAAAAGAAATTTAACGAAAATCAGCTTTTTATCGCGTCATATTCGTCATTCCAAATTCACTGTTCTTGATTTTTAAACAATATATTGTTCTATTATCATTTATTTCACATTGCATCATATAATATTTTTCAATATATATGATATTTTTTGATATGCAATTAAGAATTACATTTCATTCATATTTCATTTTTACATTTTATACATTTTTGAAAAACACCAAAAAATCTTCACCAAAAAAATCTTATATAAAAAAAACTAAGAAAATACTTATTTTTCTTTATTCGATTTTAACAAAATAAATTTACCAATGCAAATATTGAAATCCCCAAGAATATAAAAAAATTCTTGTTCTAGAGACCAAAGCATCATAAATAATTTTAGCACATTGAATAAAAATTAATTTTAATATTTCAATAAAGAAAAATTAAAATTATAAAAAAAAAAATAAAATAAATAATTACACTAACGAATAACTATACAGTTCAATCATCAAACTAAAAAAATTTGTCGACAAACTTAAATAGATTCATCGTTAGCGGCAAATAAACTAAAAAAAGTTTTCATTGCTCTCCCCACACACAAAATACTATACCACATATATTCAACGCAAATAATAAAATAGATATTTAAAAACCTCAATACACAATATAAAAAACAAGCAAATAGTTCCAACATTCACGTTGTAACATTCTTGCACAATATCATCATTCGCATTCGATTTTCATTCTTAAATCAATTTTAACACACCGTATATTAGTATTTTTGATGTTTTGTGTGAATATTTAGTATCTCTGCATTTTATGTCAAGAGTATATAGAGATAGTTACATACAACTTCCCCGCCAATTTCGTTTTCCGAAACTTTAAAATTGTATATCTTGAGTTCTAAGCAACTTTTTTGAAATTTTCTTTTTGATTATGAATGGTACGAATTATTACTAATTTTTGGATAAAAAAAATTTTTAAATTTTCTAAAATTGTAGATTTTTTTTTTTTGAAATTTCAAAATTTCAAAATTTCTATTTCCCTAACTTACAAAAGTAAGAAAAATTAAAATAAAATTTTATCGATTTTGATAATTTTTTTAAGAAATTTCATACAATATGAACTAATATCAACATCTAAATAGATTTTCTTTTCAAATTGTTCAATATTTCAAAATAAAAAATTTTCGATTTTTTCAAAAATTTTATTATTTTATGAAATATTTCCTTAAATTGTAAAAATTTGTATGAAAAATATACTTTTCTTTATTATTTTTGGGATTTTGTATGAAAATCATTATAGATTTTAGTCCACATTTTTTTCAATTTATAACATTTAACTAATAAATAGTATTATTTTCACAAATTTAACAAATTTGTATAAAAATTTAACTTTTCTTTATTATTTTTGGTACTATTATAAAGGAAAATCATTATAGATTTTATTAAATCCACAATACATTTCATATTTTGTTTTGTTTTGTGTAGTAGTATTGTTATTATTAGTAGAGGAGTAAAACTAAATAATTTTAATACATACATCCATCCATCTATACATTCATCTCATTAGCAAACAACATTTTTGTGTATAAGTAATAGAGTAGAGTAGAGTAAAACTAAATAATTTTAATACATCTATCATCAGCAAACAAGGGACAGTATAATTTTCCTAGGGACAGTAGGAAACTCGTTAATCCATTCATATGTGTCACTAATTAGATGACGAGAACTTTGTCTACCTAATGACGTTAATATTTAATTCCGCCGTTCAACCGCGCTTACAGTATCACATTTTTGTGTAAGCATTAGAGTAAAACTACTCTATCGTTATTTTTATCGCTTAATAATGATGTGTGAGCCAATATTTTTTCTTTTTTCACAATGATGTGGCGATGAGAGCCAACATTTTTTTTAAATAAATTTTTCTACTTTGAAATTAGAATGAAACTACTCAGTATTTTTCTTTTTTTTACTTCATAATGATAGGATGAGCCAATATTTTATTATTTTCTTCACAATAATGTGATGAGCCAATATTTTATTAAATTTTTTCATAATGATGTGGTGATGAGAGTCAACATTTTTTTTTTAAATATAGGGACAGTAGGAATCTCGTTAATCCATTCATATGCATCACTAATTCGATGATGAGGACTTTGTCTAACTTAAGACCTTAATATTTAATGCCGCCGTTCAACAGCGCTTACTGAAATTTCTTCACATTGACAACATTCAGAGCACTGGACAGAATCAAATTTTTGTCAGCATTAGAGTAAAACTACTTTGTATTTTTTCATTGTCGCTTAATAATGACATAGCGGAGCCATCATTTTTTTTTTTTGTAATAAATTTTAGAGTAAAACTACTTTGTATTTTTTCATTATCGCTTAATAATGATGAACTGAGCCATCATTTTTTTTTTTTTGTAATAAATTTTAGAGTAAAACTACTTTGTATTTTTTCATTATCGCTTAATAATGATGAACTGAGCCATCATTTTTTTTTTTTGTAATAAATTTTTTCATCTCATCAACCACGCTTACTCGAATTTCTTCACATTGACATTCAGAGCACTTGGCAGAATGAAATTTTTCAAAACATTGTTAAGAAAAATATTTATTATTTAGTTAATTTCTTTTCACACATTCAATTTTCAAAATATTCTTATTTATTATTTGTATAATAAAGAATCTAGTGTTTAATCCATTCAATATCAAAACATCATGAGCTGCTTACTCGATTTTGTTAACATTAGAGTAAAACTAGTTAAACCATTCATATTCATCATCACTATTTGTATGACGAGGTATTTGGCTACCTTATGATCTTAATATTTGCTACAGCCGTTTAAAAAACAAATAATGGCTCAGTACCTCATTATTAAGCGACAATGAAAAAATTCAAAGTAGTTTTACTCTAAAATTTATTTATGGGCAGAATAAAATTTTTCAAAACATTGTTAAGAAAAATATTTATTATTTAGTTAATTTCTTTTCACACATTCAATTTTCAAAATATTCTTCTTTATTATTTGTATAATAAAGAATCTAGTGTTTAATCCATTCAATATCAAAACATCATGAGCTACTTACTCGATTTTGTTAACATTAGAGTAAAACTAGTTAAACCATTCATATTCATCATCACTATTTGTATGATGACGAGGTATTTGGCTACCTTATGATCTTAATATTTAATACAGCCGTTTAAACGCGCTTACTCGAATTTCTTCACATTGACATTCAGAGCACTTGGCAGAATGAAATTTTTCAAAACATTGTTAAGAAAAATATTTATTATTTAGTTAATTTCTTTTCACACATTCAATTTTCAAAATATTCTCATTTATTATTTGTATAATAAATAATCTAGTGTTTAATCCATTCAATATCAAAACATCATGAGCTGCTTACTCGATTTTGTTAAAATTAGAGTAAAACTAGTTAAACCATTCATATTCATCATCACTATTTGTATGACGAGGTATTTGGCTACCTCCTTATGATCTTAATATTTAATACAGCCGTTTAAACGCGCTTACTCGAATTTCTTCACATTGACATTCAGAGCACTTGGCAGAATGAAATTTTTCAAAACATTGTTAAGAAAAATATTTTTATTATTTAGTTAATTTCTTTTCACACATTCAATTTTCAAAATATTCTTATTTATTATTTGTATAATAAAGAATCTAGAGTTTAATCCATTCAATATCAAAACATCACGAGCAGCTTACTCGATTTTGTTAACATAGAGTAAAACTAGTTAATCCATTCATATTCATCACTATTTGTATGACGAGGTATTTGGCTACCTCTCTCTTATGATCTTAATATTTAATACAGCCGTTTAAACGCGCTTACTCGAATTTCTTCACATTGACATTCAGAGCACTGGGCAGAATAAAATTTTTCAAAAACATTGTTAAGAAAAATATTTTTATTATTTAGTTAATTTCTTTTCACACATTCAATTTTCAAAATATTCTTATTTATTATTTGTATAATTATAAAGAATCTAGAGTTTAATCCATTCAATATCAAAACATCATGAGTTGCTTACTCGATTTTGTTAACTTTAGAGTAAAACTACTCTGTCTATAAAAAAATAAACAGATTTGAAAAAGTCTTTTATTATTTTTTTTATGAGACCGAAAACACATATAAATAAATAAATGATATGCAATCACATGATGAGAGATTCGAAAAAATCTTTTATTTTCTTATATATTATATATAATGGTTAATATTATTATTCACTTTATAATATATATTATATATATATTTATTTATTAATGCCCGCGCTTTATTATATATTTACTATATATAAACATTTCATGTATATTTATATATTAATAAACAACATAATAATACATGAAAGGACTTATTATTCTTTTGATTATTATATACATTTTTATATATAATAAATATAATATTTTATTTAATATTATATATATATAATATAACAACATCTATTTAATATTTTCATTTATATGATGCTTTTTCTATTATTATATTTATTATATCTCCAACCCACCACCACCACCATCATTGTTATAATATAATAAATATAATATTACTTTTTTCTTTAATTATTATATATAATTAATTTAAAACTATATTAATAATATAAAACCATTATATAATCTTTTCATGTATAATGCGCCTTTTATTTTATTATATTTACTATATAAATAATAAATATAATACTACTTCTTCTTCTTTTCTTGATTATTATATTATAATAATAATGTTTTATTTAATACTATATAAATAACATATATAATATTTGTATGTATAATGTTTTTTTCTTATTACATTTACTATATATATATATATTAAAACATATATATAATAAATATAAGTAAACGACTTGACTTCTTGATAGGGAGAAGAGCCGATAATAATGATATTAATAAATAAAATGCTTTTATTTAAAAATAATACAAAAAAAAAAAAAAAATTCAATTAATGAAATTTATGATATTTAGAGATTACACATACAACTTTTATGTATTATATATATTTTTATACCCTCCACCACCATAAGTGGTGAATGAGGGTATATATAAGTTTGTCATTCCGTGTGTAACATTGAGAAATATTCATCTGAGACCCAACAAAGTATATATATTATTGATCCTTATGAAATTTTAAGTCGATTGAGCCATGTCCGTCTGTCTGTCCGTCTGTCTGTCTGTCTGTCTGTGTAAAACACGCTCACGTCCAAAATAGACAAACAAAATGGTTAAACTTGCAAAAAGAATGTTTATTGTTCTCCTAAGCAGTTTGGTATTGAATATCAGCGAAATCGGTACAGTGGAACCAAAGTTATGAATGAAAATATGGGACAACCTAAAAAAAAAATTGATAATTTTCATATATTTTTGGACATTTTTTGTAAATATATTGCAGCTAATATCATAAAATTTTGCACTCGTTACTTTTATGATAAAAGGAGTAACTCTGGTTAAAATTATAAGAATCGGTCCAAGATTTCTCCTAGCCCCCATACAAATTTCTTCCCGAAATATGGTTATATGGTCTATAAATGTCTACAGAATAGGAATATCCACATGAAATTCAGCGAAAATAAGTTTCGTGATAAAAGAAATTATATTACAAAATTTTTCGTGGATCGGCCCATATTTGACCATAGCCCCCATATAAAGTACACTTCCGAAAATCTCTTAAATAAGCATAAATGTCTTATAAATATCGCTATCAAGTTGAAATTCGACATGAATAATCCCCATATATACCAAAATTGCTGTACCTAATTCTATGAAAATCGGCCGATAATTGGTTATAGCTCCCATATAAGGACCACTTCCAAAAAACACAATAACCTACATAAATATCTAAAAAATATCAATATCAAAACAAAATTTCACACACATCCATAGTTTATATTTAGAAATCATACTACTGGATTTTGTGAATATCGGTCCATATTTGACCATAGCTCCCATATAAGGTCCACTTCCAAAAATCAGTTAAGTACTCATAAATCTCTTATAAATACATTTATCATGCTAAAATTCGACAAAAATTATACTCATATATATAGATATCACTGTATCAAATTTTATGCAGATTGGCCGATAATTGGTCATAGCTCCCCTATAAGGCCCATTTCCGAAAAAAGATATTAACCTTAAAAAGTATTAAAAACATATCGATATCAAAATGAAATTACGCACAGATCCAGTAATTTGAATCCAGTAATCATACTTCTGGATTTTGTGAATATCGGTCCATATTTAACCATAGCTCCCATATAAGGTCCACTCCCGAAAATCACTAATATCCTCATAAATTTCTTACAAATATAGTTATCACGTTGAAATTCAAAACAAATTTATTCAATATAT
>NC_088785.1:534694-542194 GCF_958450345.1 Calliphora vicina | reverse complement strand
CAGTCATACCATCAATACCCGGAGATTTCCTACTTTTGACTCGGTATATGCTATCATCAACTTCCATTCTCTCCAGTGGCGGAGGACTAATCATCTCCCCATAGGGAAGATGATCAGCCGATTCCGCCCCCGGAAAGAAAGTCTCAAGCAAGGCGTCCGTGCACTGTCTCCACGTCAGCAACGTTGTGTTACCAACCCGAAGACCTGACAAGTCCGCCTGTTGCCGTCTACCCCTAAGGATACGGTAAACCTTACCCCAGGGGTCATCCCTGTTGTCCTGTACGAAAGTACGCCACTCGTCCTCCTTCACACTCACGATTCTGTCCTTGTAGACTCTCAAGGCAGCCAGATAGTCAGCTTTTCGCTGCACCAGATCTTCTGCATTAGAGCGCCTTCCCCTCTGGAATCGCTTCCTGAGACGACGAACGCTCCTCCGCATCAGATCCAGCTCGCGAGTCCACCACCTGACCCCTCCCTGACGAGTCTTGCGACAACGACCAAGGAGAGTATCATTAGTGGTACACATCCACCGATCTATCAGGCTGACTTGACTGTCAATAGTAAGTGCCCTAAAGTCGTCAATTGGAACATCCAACGCTGCCCACCGAAATGCGTCAGCATAGTTATCCCAATTGACGTCGCGTAGTTTCCACTTGCGTGGTAGGTACGTCCCGTCCGTTGCCCGTTGGTGGGAGACCACAATCTCAATGAGACTATGATCACTCACACCAAAGTCATCCCTAATCTTCCAGCTAAAACGGTATTCTGTCATTGCCCCCACATTGGCTAACGTCACGTCAATGTCACTACATCCTCTTGGACCATCAAAAGTGTACATATCACTAGGCTCATTGAGGACAATGAGCCGCTTTGTGACCAGCCATTCACTAAGCATGACACCTCGCAAGTAGTTCTGATGAGCAGAAGTATTCCCGCCCATCTTAGAGAACCACATGCGAGAGCATGCATTTGCGTCTAAACCAAGGATTATAGGTGAACTACTATCCAGTAGTAGTACCGAATCCATGTACCCTAAATAGGGTTCAAGAGGCCCCCCAAACCTACAGTAGATGCTTGTCAGTAGCATTCTACCAAAACCGCCCTCTACGCTAACGCAGACTCCCCAATCACTCCTACTCATAACCGTACAGTTAATGTAACTGTCCTTAATTATAATAGCGGCGTTGCCCCCCAAGTCCGTAAACGCTCGCATACCCCCCGGCAAACCCCTGATGTGACCATCCGTGACATACGGCTCCTGCACGAGTGCAAAAGTCGCATTCAGGTTGTACATCGCTTGACCTAGTTCGCAAATCACCGAATATGCCCGCTGGCAGTTAAGCTGCAAGATTTTCAAATCTGTACCCTCCATATTAATGGCGTGCGTTCGCCTTGGCAACAATGGCGCTGTATACCGGACAGGCTGCAGACATCATCAGATGCCCAGCCGGAAGCCCCTTAAAGGCACAGTTCCTGCATCTCACCTCATTCTGGCAGCGTGAGGCTAAGTGGCCGGCCGTGCCACATAAACGACAGACATCAGTGTCCATCCTGCAGTTCCGTACCATGTGGTCGAAACCCAGGCATCTAAAGCAACTAGGAACTGCATCGTGCTGTCGTACCATAAATGAGAACCACTTTATGTAGCACCTACCAGCGTCAAGCATATGCTGCATGGTATCAGCATTGCCCTCAAGGACGACATTCACTGCACCACCACTCGCTTTCCAAGGGCCAGTCACCAGACGAACGCTCCGCTTAAAGACCTCCTCAGACATCTTCTGTTTGAGATTCATCTCGTACAGCTCCGTCATAAATTCATCCGGGGTAATCTCCGGATGAACTCGCTGTACGACGATCCTCGGTCCAAGTTTGTCTCTCACCGACACCTCCAACCCAACCTCACCGAACTTGGCATTCTTCGCCACCTTCTCCCTCTCAGCTACCGACGGGGTCCGGATGACCGCTCCGCCATCGCGCATAGGTCGCAAATCATGCACACGCACACCTAAAGTGGGGCCAACCTCCTTCTGGACCTTCTCCACTACCTCCTTAGACGAGACACCCTTTTTCCCCTTAACCACCACCGACCACGTCTCCACAGGCTTTGGGGTAACAGCAGTTACGGCTGCGCGCATATCAGCTCTCACAGGTCGTTCAGCTGGGATTCTGGGAACTGCAAAAACAGGCCCAGCAGCTGGAGCAGATGAAACAGCAGGAACTGCAGCTTCCAATCTCCCCTTAAGGCGTTCATTTTCAGCCACCAACCTCATCAACAGGACCTCATATTTAGAGCACTGTTGCAGCACACCACGCGCAAGCTGCTGATCGACGCCATCAGCGAGTACCATGGTAGTCACCCCATCCGTCACCGCTTTCATCTCCTCAACACTGACGCTGGCCTTCTCCCTCATCGATGCGCCCCTCTTCCTCAAACGAGGTTTCCTGCCACCAGTAACCTCCTCTTCACTCACTAGATCATCAGTGACACTCATCGGGTCCACAACATTACCCGTAGCTACAGCGGCAACAGCAGCAACAGCACCTCTTTTCAGCTTCGGCGAGCTAGGTTTCGGGCGCTTCGACTTACTTTCCACCGATTCCTCCGCCTCGCTGTCGGTGTGGCGCACCTTGGGTACACCAGCCGGCGGCACAGAACGGGTATCATCGGTGGCAGTATCCGACGCATCACCCTTCGGCTTCTCACCCTTCCGCTTACTAGCAGGAGGCATAGTAAAAACCCCGAAAAAACAACCCAAATATCAGTAAAAATGAAGAAAAACCAGCAAAAATAGAATTTTGAAAAATTTCCCTCTTCAAAACTACGGGAATACCCCTACTATATATTACAAAGAATGTAATCACACAGGAATACCCTTATTAGCAGAGACACAAATTGGCAACACAGCCAAGACACCAACCAGTTAGCCAAGGTACGAACCACTTAGCCAAGACACAAACCGGAAATGGCCAACCCAAAACCGGAAGTGGTTAGCCAAGACACAAACCGGAAACACTTAGCCAAGACACAAACCGGAAATGGTCAACCCAAAACCGGAAGTACTTAGCCGAGACACGAACCTATCCGAGTCACAAACCACTTAGTGGAGTCACACACCCACCTAGTGGCAACACCAACTCACTTACCCACACGTATGGCACCACCAAAACAGCCGCCGGAGTTTGGCCTTGAGACACCTTGTCAGCGGAGTCTCAACTTTTGCCAGCGGAGTCTCAACTTTTCTATTACACACACACACACTATGTATAATAATACACACGTTTGATTCTTCGTCAACCGATTTTTAATCTGCCTATATCTTAGGCATCCGCCAACCGATTCACAAAATATCACTTTCTCCCGAATCTACTGAGTCCAAGCTTTAAAATCCACTATCGCTCTTTTTAATATTCGCACTATAACACTTTAAATTTACGTACCGAAAATCCGCTTATAAAAACACGTCTGATCAGCTCAACGTAAAACGCACAAGTGAGTAGATAGGGACAGTAGGAATCTCGTTAATCCATTCATGCGCGTCACTAATTAGATGACGAGGCATTTGGCTACCTTAAGAGAGTCATAGTTACTCCCGCCGTTTACCCGCGCTTACTTGAATTTCTTCACTTTGACATTCAGAGCACTGGGCAGAAATCACATTGTGTCAACACCCGCTAGGGCCATCACAATGCTTTGTTTTAATTAGACAGTCGGATTCCCCAAGTCCGTGCCAGTTCTGAATTGATTGTTAATTGATAGTCGTTATAATTTAAAAGGAATATATCTTGCGATAATTCCCTAAAAATTTTAGCAAGAAAGTTCCACAATTGGCTACGTAACTACTATCCGGGGAACAAGATCCGAGAATCTCTATTTACCCAGAACGAGTACATAAACCATGTTATTGCTTCCCAATCAAGCCCGACTATCTCAATCTTCAGAGCCAATCCTTATCCCGAAGTTACGGATCTAATTTGCCGACTTCCCTTACCTACATTATTCTATCGACTAGAGACTCTTCACCTTGGAGACCAGCTGCGGATATTGGTACGGCCTGTTGAGAAGTTTGCGTGACCCCACCATAAATTTTCAAGGTCCGAGGAGAAAATATCGACACAACAGTAAATGTCATGCTCTTCTAGTCCATCTACCATATCTCTCTTCGAAAGACTTCCATGGTAGCACGACTATAAAACAGAAAAGAAAACTCTTCCGATACCTCTCGACGGCTTCTTTATGGTCGTTCCTGTTGCCAGGATGAGCACAAGGCCCATATTTAATAACAAACGGATACTCAACAGGTTACGGAATTGGAACCGTATTCCCTTTCGTTCAAAATTATTCAAGTGTTTAATTACTAAGCAATTTTACTTCCTTTTCATTATAACTTGAAAATTTTCGGCTTTCGCCTTAAACTTAGGACCGACTAACTCGTGATCAACCACTGTTCACACGAAACCCTTCTCCACTTCAGTCCTCCAAGGTCTCATTCGATTATTTGCTACTACCACCAAGATCTGTACCAATGGCAGCTCCATGCAGGCTTACGCCAAACACTTCTATGCTCACCATTGTACCCTCCTACTCACTAAAGTTTCAAAGTTTATAATCCAACCGAAATTGAACATAAACCATTTACTTTAGCGGTAATGTATAGGTATACAACTTAAGCGCCATCCATTTTAAGGGCTAGTTGCTTCGGCAGGTGAGTTGTTACACACTCCTTAGCGGATTACGACTTCCATGTCCACCGTCCTGCTGTTTTAAGCAACCAACGCCTTTCATGGTATCTGCATGAGTTGTTAATTTGGGCACCGTAACATTACGTTTGGTTCATCCCACAGCGCCAGTTCTGCTTACCAAAAGTGGCCCACTGGGCACATTATATCACAACCACTACCTTCATACCAAGAAAGGTGAGGTTCTTACCCATTTAAAGTTTGAGAATAGGTTAAGATCGTTTCGACCCTAAGGCCTCTAATCATTCGCTTTACCAGATAAGATTATTTTACATAATTTTTAAATGCACCAGCTATCCTGAGGGAAACTTCGGAGGGAACCAGCTACTAGATGGTTCGATTGGTCTTTCGCCCCTATACTCAATTCTGACAATCGATTTGCACGTCAGAACTGTTTCGGTCTTCCATCAGGGTTTCCCCTGACTTCAACCTGATCAAGTATAGTTCACCATCTTTCGGGTCACAGCATATATGCTCAAGGTACGCTCTAGTTAGAGGTATAAATAATATAAATACTATTATACATAACTGTATAGAACGCCCCGGGATTGAATTAATAGACTATAAATAGGCTAAAAACTAATCCCATTAAATTAAGTTATGTTAATTACGCTATTAGGTTTTTATTCCCAATAACTTGCAAATATGTTAGACTCCTTGGTCCGTGTTTCAAGACGGGTCCCGAAGGTATCCTGAATCTTTCGCATTGTTAATCATATAAGTGCATATAATAAACATAAAGATCAATGATCAATATGCTATTATAAAATATAAATATTTAAGCACTATATATAATAAATCTATCAACACTTTATCAAATCAAAAGCATTTATTCGATATTAAAATGCAAGCAAAATAATTTGAATAAACTTAAGCAAATGATCTTATGATAAATATATTTATGTTAATAGATTACAATGTCCTTTATAGAAAAAATGCACACCATTATTATAATATTATAAATATTAAAATCATAAAGATGAATTTTCCATAACGGATATTCAGGTTCATCGGGCTTAACCTCTAAGCAGTTTCACGTACTATTTAACTCTCTATTCAGAGTTCTTTTCAACTTTCCCTCACGGTACTTGTTTACTATCGGTCTCATGGTTATATTTAGTTTTAGATGGAGTTTACCACCCACTTAGTGCTGCACTATCAAGCAACACGACTCTTTGGAAATGCCATCTAGTAATCATTAACGTTATACGGGCCTGGCACCCTCTTTGGGTAAATGGTCTCATTTAAGAAGGACTTAAATCGTTAATTTCTCATACTAGAAATTTGACATTCCATACACTGCATCTCACATTTGCCATAAAGACAAAGTGACTTAGTGCTGAACTATTTTCTTTTCGCTCGCCGCTACTAAGAAAATCCTTGTTAGTTTCTTTTCCTCCCCTCATTAATATGCTTAAATTCAGGGGGTAATCCCATATGAGTTGAGGTTGTAATAAAAAAATTTTTTAAATCATAAAATATCAAAACCACAAATAGAAATCATTTCTTTTATTTTCTGTTTAAATAAAAAATTCTTTTTAATAGAGAGGCAATCCTAGTTTCATAAAAAAATATTTTATGCTAGACCTTCCTCAATAAAAAAATGAATATAAAATATATAATATTAAATACTCTGATTTTATTCGTTAGAGGTTTTGTATCTTTAACTTTTAGTATTATGAATATAGTAGAATATCCAGTAATACAACATGTGCTTTTAAAAAATTTTACATATTAAATATATAAAAGATTTTTAAAGCAACTTATTTAGCATAGTCTTACAACCCTCAACCATATGTAGTCCAAGCAGCACTCTAATTATAAATTAAAGTACCTTACAGCATGGACTGCGATATGCGTTCAAAATGTCGATGTTCATGTGTCCTGCAGTTCACACGATGACGCACAGTTTGCTGCGTTCTTCATCGACCCATGAGCCAAGTGATCCACCGCTTAGAGTGATATATTTATTTTTGTTTAAATAGCAATTCATAAATTTGTTTATTGAAAGAAATCAAAAATACACCAAACCAAATTGGCATATATCAATTCCTTCAATAATATTTTTTTTAATTTTAAAACATACCACAAAGTTTGTTGCGAATATCTTAGTTCTTTTAGAAAGAACAATTTTTTTTAACTTGTATACAAGTACAACTATAATTGTGAGTTTAATTTTTATGCAATGTATGGATATACAATAAATTGTATTGCCAGTACACTAAAATGAATATATTATATATATTTCAAATATTCCCATCCAATGTATGATTTAAGTTCATAAATCAGTACATCTTTTTTTAATAAAAGAGAATAAAAGAAAATATATTATATATATATATAATTTCCAACGACTTTTTTTATAATATTATTAAAATATAATATTATTTTATTATTAAAGAGTTTTTCTTTCAATAACACTTTTAGTGTTTTTCTCTTTTTTTTTTATAAAAAAAAAATATTTAAATATTTTTAATTTTATTTTTATTAGCCTTTTTTTTTAAAGGGCATTATGTTTTTTTTTTTATTAATATTTTTTATATATAAATATATAAAAAAAAATTTTTTATCGGTTAGGAACACATTAATGATCCTTCCGCAGGTTCACCTACGGAAACCTTGTTACGACTTTTACTTCCTCTAAATAATCAAGTTCGGTCAACTTTTGCGAAACAACCGTAACACACAAGGCGTTACAGTGATCACGTCCGGAGACCTCACTAAATAATTCAATCGGTAGTAGCGACGGGCGGTGTGTAC
>NC_088785.1:529694-532194 GCF_958450345.1 Calliphora vicina | reverse complement strand
ATAAAAAACAAGCAAATAGTTCCAACATTCACGTTGTAACATTCTTGCACAATATCATCATTCGCATTCGATTTTCATTCTTAAATCAATTTTAACACACCGTATATTAGTATTTTTGATGTTTTGTGTGAATATTTAGTATCTCTGCATTTTATGTCAAGAGTATATAGAGATAGTTACATACAACTTCCCCGCCAATTTCGTTTTCCGAAACTTTAAAATTGTATATCTTGAGTTCTAAGCAACTTTTTTGAAATTTTCTTTTTGATTATGAATGGTACGAATTATTACTAATTTTTGGATAAAAAAAAATTTTAAATTTTCTAAAATTGTAGATTTTTTTTTTTTGAAATTTCAAAATTTCAAAATTTCTATTTCCCTAACTTACAAAAGTAAGAAAAATTAAAATAAAATTTTATCGATTTTGATAATTTTTTTAAGAAATTTCATACAATATGAACTAATATCAACATCTAAATAGATTTTCTTTTCAAATTGTTCAATATTTCAAAATAAAAAATTTTCGATTTTTTCAAAAATTTTATTATTTTATGAAATATTTCCTTAAATTGTAAAAATTTGTATGAAAAATATACTTTTCTTTATTATTTTTGGGATTTTGTATGAAAATCATTATAGATTTTAGTCCACATTTTTTTCAATTTATAACATTTAACTAATAAATAGTATTATTTTCACAAATTTAACAAATTTGTATAAAAATTTAACTTTTCTTTATTATTTTTGGTACTATTATAAAGGAAAATCATTATAGATTTTATTAAATCCACAATACATTTCATATTTTGTTTTGTTTTGTGTAGTAGTATTGTTATTATTAGTAGAGGAGTAAAACTAAATAATTTTAATACATACATCCATCCATCTATACATTCATCTCATTAGCAAACAACATTTTTGTGTATAAGTAATAGAGTAGAGTAGAGTAAAACTAAATAATTTTAATACATCTATCATCAGCAAACAAGGGACAGTATAATTTTCCTAGGGACAGTAGGAAACTCGTTAATCCATTCATATGTGTCACTAATTAGATGACGAGAACTTTGTCTACCTAATGACGTTAATATTTAATTCCGCCGTTCAACCGCGCTTACAGTATCACATTTTTGTGTAAGCATTAGAGTAAAACTACTCTATCGTTATTTTTATCGCTTAATAATGATGTGTGAGCCAATATTTTTTCTTTTTTCACAATGATGTGGCGATGAGAGCCAACATTTTTTTTAAATAAATTTTTCTACTTTGAAATTAGAATGAAACTACTCAGTATTTTTCTTTTTTTTACTTCATAATGATAGGATGAGCCAATATTTTATTATTTTCTTCACAATAATGTGATGAGCCAATATTTTATTAAATTTTTTCATAATGATGTGGTGATGAGAGTCAACATTTTTTTTTTAAATATAGGGACAGTAGGAATCTCGTTAATCCATTCATATGCATCACTAATTCGATGATGAGGACTTTGTCTAACTTAAGACCTTAATATTTAATGCCGCCGTTCAACAGCGCTTACTGAAATTTCTTCACATTGACAACATTCAGAGCACTGGACAGAATCAAATTTTTGTCAGCATTAGAGTAAAACTACTTTGTATTTTTTCATTGTCGCTTAATAATGACATAGCGGAGCCATCATTTTTTTTTTTTGTAATAAATTTTAGAGTAAAACTACTTTGTATTTTTTCATTATCGCTTAATAATGATGAACTGAGCCATCATTTTTTTTTTTTTGTAATAAATTTTAGAGTAAAACTACTTTGTATTTTTTCATTATCGCTTAATAATGATGAACTGAGCCATCATTTTTTTTTTTTGTAATAAATTTTTTCATCTCATCAACCACGCTTACTCGAATTTCTTCACATTGACATTCAGAGCACTTGGCAGAATGAAATTTTTCAAAACATTGTTAAGAAAAATATTTATTATTTAGTTAATTTCTTTTCACACATTCAATTTTCAAAATATTCTTATTTATTATTTGTATAATAAAGAATCTAGTGTTTAATCCATTCAATATCAAAACATCATGAGCTGCTTACTCGATTTTGTTAACATTAGAGTAAAACTAGTTAAACCATTCATATTCATCATCACTATTTGTATGACGAGGTATTTGGCTACCTTATGATCTTAATATTTGCTACAGCCGTTTAAAAAACAAATAATGGCTCAGTACCTCATTATTAAGCGACAATGAAAAAATTCAAAGTAGTTTTACTCTAAAATTTATTTATGGGCAGAATAAAATTTTTCAAAACATTGTTAAGAAAAATATTTATTATTTAGTTAATTTCTTTTCACACATTCAATTTTCAAAATATTCTTCTTTATTATTTGTATAATAAAGAATCTAGTGTTTAATCCATTCAATATCAAAACATCATGAGCTACTTACTCGATTTTGTTAACATTAGAGTAAAACTAGTTAAACCATTCATATTCATCATCACTATTTGTATGATGACGA
>NC_088785.1:517194-524694 GCF_958450345.1 Calliphora vicina | reverse complement strand
GTACGCTCTAGTTAGAGGTATAAATAATATAAATACTATTATACATAACTGTATAGAACGCCCCGGGATTGAATTAATAGACTATAAATAGGCTAAAAACTAATCCCATTAAATTAAGTTATGTTAATTACGCTATTAGGTTTTTATTCCCAATAACTTGCAAATATGTTAGACTCCTTGGTCCGTGTTTCAAGACGGGTCCCGAAGGTATCCTGAATCTTTCGCATTGTTAATCATATAAGTGCATATAATAAACATAAAGATCAATGATCAATATGCTATTATAAAATATAAATATTTAAGCACTATATATAATAAATCTATCAACACTTTATCAAATCAAAAGCATTTATTCGATATTAAAATGCAAGCAAAATAATTTGAATAAACTTAAGCAAATGATCTTATGATAAATATATTTATGTTAATAGATTACAATGTCCTTTATAGAAAAAATGCACACCATTATTATAATATTATAAATATTAAAATCATAAAGATGAATTTTCCATAACGGATATTCAGGTTCATCGGGCTTAACCTCTAAGCAGTTTCACGTACTATTTAACTCTCTATTCAGAGTTCTTTTCAACTTTCCCTCACGGTACTTGTTTACTATCGGTCTCATGGTTATATTTAGTTTTAGATGGAGTTTACCACCCACTTAGTGCTGCACTATCAAGCAACACGACTCTTTGGAAATGCCATCTAGTAATCATTAACGTTATACGGGCCTGGCACCCTCTTTGGGTAAATGGTCTCATTTAAGAAGGACTTAAATCGTTAATTTCTCATACTAGAAATTTGACATTCCATACACTGCATCTCACATTTGCCATAAAGACAAAGTGACTTAGTGCTGAACTATTTTCTTTTCGCTCGCCGCTACTAAGAAAATCCTTGTTAGTTTCTTTTCCTCCCCTCATTAATATGCTTAAATTCAGGGGGTAATCCCATATGAGTTGAGGTTGTAATAAAAAAATTTTTTAAATCATAAAATATCAAAACCACAAATAGAAATCATTTCTTTTATTTTCTGTTTAAATAAAAAATTCTTTTTAATAGAGAGGCAATCCTAGTTTCATAAAAAAATATTTTATGCTAGACCTTCCTCAATAAAAAAATGAATATAAAATATATAATATTAAATACTCTGATTTTATTCGTTAGAGGTTTTGTATCTTTAACTTTTAGTATTATGAATATAGTAGAATATCCAGTAATACAACATGTGCTTTTAAAAAATTTTACATATTAAATATATAAAAGATTTTTAAAGCAACTTATTTAGCATAGTCTTACAACCCTCAACCATATGTAGTCCAAGCAGCACTCTAATTATAAATTAAAGTACCTTACAGCATGGACTGCGATATGCGTTCAAAATGTCGATGTTCATGTGTCCTGCAGTTCACACGATGACGCACAGTTTGCTGCGTTCTTCATCGACCCATGAGCCAAGTGATCCACCGCTTAGAGTGATATATTTATTTTTGTTTAAATAGCAATTCATAAATTTGTTTATTGAAAGAAATCAAAAATACACCAAACCAAATTGGCATATATCAATTCCTTCAATAATATTTTTTTTAATTTTAAAACATACCACAAAGTTTGTTGCGAATATCTTAGTTCTTTTAGAAAGAACAATTTTTTTTAACTTGTATACAAGTACAACTATAATTGTGAGTTTAATTTTTATGCAATGTATGGATATACAATAAATTGTATTGCCAGTACACTAAAATGAATATATTATATATATTTCAAATATTCCCATCCAATGTATGATTTAAGTTCATAAATCAGTACATCTTTTTTTAATAAAAGAGAATAAAAGAAAATATATTATATATATATATAATTTCCAACGACTTTTTTTATAATATTATTAAAATATAATATTATTTTATTATTAAAGAGTTTTTCTTTCAATAACACTTTTAGTGTTTTTCTCTTTTTTTTTTATAAAAAAAAAATATTTAAATATTTTTAATTTTATTTTTATTAGCCTTTTTTTTTAAAGGGCATTATGTTTTTTTTTTTATTAATATTTTTTATATATAAATATATAAAAAAAAATTTTTTATCGGTTAGGAACACATTAATGATCCTTCCGCAGGTTCACCTACGGAAACCTTGTTACGACTTTTACTTCCTCTAAATAATCAAGTTCGGTCAACTTTTGCGAAACAACCGTAACACACAAGGCGTTACAGTGATCACGTCCGGAGACCTCACTAAATAATTCAATCGGTAGTAGCGACGGGCGGTGTGTACAAAGGGCAGGGACGTAATCAATGCGAGTTAATGACTCACACTTACTGGGAATTCCAAGTTCATGTGAACAGTTTCAGTTCACAATCCCAAGCATGAAAGTGGTTCAGCGGTTTACCCGGACCTCTCGGTCTAGGAAATACACGTTGATACTTTCATTGTAGCGCGCGTGCAGCCCAGGACATCTAAGGGCATCACAGACCTGTTATTGCTCAATCTCATTATTGCTAGACGCAATTTGTCCATTTAAGAAGCTAGTGTCCTTATAATGGGACAAACCAACAGGTACGGCTCCACTTTCATAAACACATTCAAACACTCACACATTTTACTGCACTCATGAATGAAGGCTACAAAAGCTTCAAACACCATAATCCTGAAAGCATCTATTTAATATATTTGAGTCTCGTTCGTTATCGGAATTAACCAGACAAATCACTCCACGAACTAAGAACGGCCATGCACCACCACCCATAGATTCGAGAAAGAGCTATCAATCTGTCTTACACACTTATGTTCGGACCTGGTAAGTTTTCCCGTGTTGAGTCAAATTAAGCCGCAGGCTCCACTCCTGGTGGTGCCCTTCCGTCAATTCCTTTAAGTTTCAGCTTTGCAACCATACTTCCCCCGGAGCCCAAAAGCTTTGGTTTCCCGGGAAGCGACTGAGAGAGCCATGATAGTAGCTACACCCAATTGCTAGCTGGCATCGTTTATGGTTAGAACTAGGGCGGTATCTGATCGCCTTCGAACCTCTAACTTTCGTTCTTGATTAATGAAAACATCTTTGGCAAATGCTTTCGCTTAAGTTAGTCTTACGACGGTCCAAGAATTTCACCTCTCGCGTCGTAATACTAATGCCCCCAAACTGCTTCTATTAATCATTACCTCTTGATCTAAAAACCAATGAAAGTAGAACAGAGGTCTTATTTCATTATTCCATGCACAAAATATTCAGGCATTTGGAGCCTGCTTTAAGCACTCTAATTTGTTCAAAGTAATTGTACCGGCCCACAACAACACTCGATGAAGAGCACTGAAGCAGGTTTAAATAGGAGGAATATGCACAAATACAAGTATTTAATACATATAAGAACTCCACCGGTAATACGCTTACATACATAAGGTACAGTACAAACTACAATTATAGTTGTACTACCCGTATGAAGCACAAGTTCAACTACGAACGTTTTAACCGCAACAACTTTAATATACGCTATTGGAGCTGGAGTTACCGCGGCTGCTGGCACCAGACTTGCCCTCCAATAGGTCCTTGTTAAAGGATTTAAAGTGTACTCATTCCAATTACAGGGCCTCTAATATGAGTCCTGTATTGTTATTTTTCGTCACTACCTCCCCGAGCTGGGAGTGGGTAATTTACGCGCCTGCTGCCTTCCTTAGATGTGGTAGCCGTTTCTCAGGCTCCCTCTCCGGAATCGAACCCTGATTCCCCGTTACCCGTTGCAACCATGGTAGTCCTAGATACTACCATCAAAAGTTGATAGGGCAGACATTTGAAAGATCTGTCGTCGGTACAAGACCATACGATCAGCAAGTTATCTAGAGTTCAACCATAATAACGATCTTGCGATCGCTTGGTTTTAGCCTAATAAAAGCATACGTCCCAAAGGTCCGTATTTATATTGCATGTATTAGCTCTAGAATTACCACAGTTATCCAAGTAACTGTTAACGATCTAAGGAACCATAACTGATATAATGAGCCTTTTGCGGTTTCACTTTTAATTCGTGTGTACTTAGACATGCATGGCTTAATCTTTGAGACAAGCATATAACTACTGGCAGGATCAACCAGAATAATGTTTTATTTATATTATTTGTTTTCAATTGGTTTTAGTTGAAAAGAAATTTAACGAAAATCAGCTTTTTATCGCGTCATATTCGTCATTCCAAATTCACTGTTCTTGATTTTTAAACAATATATTGTTCTATTATCATTTATTTCACATTGCATCATATAATATTTTTCAATATATATGATATTTTTTGATATGCAATTAAGAATTACATTTCATTCATATTTCATTTTTACATTTTATACATTTTTGAAAAACACCAAAAAATCTTCACCAAAAAAATCTTATATAAAAAAAACTAAGAAAATACTTATTTTTCTTTATTCGATTTTAACAAAATAAATTTACCAATGCAAATATTGAAATCCCCAAGAATATAAAAAAATTCTTGTTCTAGAGACCAAAGCATCATAAATAATTTTAGCACATTGAATAAAAATTAATTTTAATATTTCAATAAAGAAAAATTAAAATTATAAAAAAAAAAAATAAAATAAATAATTACACTAACGAATAACTATACAGTTCAATCAACAAACTAAAAAAATTTGTCGACAAACTTAAATAGATTCATCGTTAGCGGCAAATAAACTAAAAAAAGTTTTCATTGCTCTCCCCACACACAAAATACTATACCACATATATTCAACGCAAATAATAAAATAGATATTTAAAAACCTCAATACACAATATAAAAAACAAGCAAATAGTTCCAACATTCACGTTGTAACATTCTTGCACAATATCATCATTCGCATTCGATTTTCATTCTTAAATCAATTTTAACACACCGTATATTAGTATTTTTGATGTTTTGTGTGAATATTTAGTATCTCTGCATTTTATGTCAAGAGTATATAGAGATAGTTACATACAACTTCCCCGCCAATTTCGTTTTCCGAAACTTTAAAATTGTATATCTTGAGTTCTAAGCAACTTTTTTGAAATTTTCTTTTTGATTATGAATCGTACGAATTATTACTAATTTTTGGATAAAAAAAATTTTTAAATTTTCTAAAATTGTAGATTTTTTTTTTTTGAAATTTCAAAATTTCAAAATTTCTATTTCCCTAACTTACAAAAGTAAGAAAAATTAAAATAAAATTTTATCGATTTTGATAATTTTTTTAAGAAATTTCATACAATATGAACTAATATCAACATCTAAATAGATTTTCTTTTCAAATTGTTCAATATTTCAAAATAAAAAATTTTCGATTTTTTCAAAAATTTTATTATTTTATGAAATATTTCCTTAAATTGTAAAAATTTGTATGAAAAATATACTTTTCTTTATTATTTTTGGGATTTTGTATGAAAATCATTATAGATTTTAGTCCACATTTTTTTCAATTTATAACATTTAACTAATAAATAGTATTATTTTCACAAATTTAACAAATTTGTATAAAAATTTAACTTTTCTTTATTATTTTTGGTACTATTATAAAGGAAAATCATTATAGATTTTATTAAATCCACAATACATTTCATATTTTGTTTTGTTTTGTGTAGTAGTATTGTTATTATTAGTAGAGGAGTAAAACTAAATAATTTTAATACATACATCCATCCATCTATACATTCATCTCATTAGCAAACAACATTTTTGTGTATAAGTAATAGAGTAGAGTAGAGTAAAACTAAATAATTTTAATACATCTATCATCAGCAAACAAGGGACAGTATAATTTTCCTAGGGACAGTAGGAAACTCGTTAATCCATTCATATGTGTCACTAATTAGATGACGAGAACTTTGTCTACCTAATGACGTTAATATTTAATTCCGCCGTTCAACCGCGCTTACAGTATCACATTTTTGTGTAAGCATTAGAGTAAAACTACTCTATCGTTATTTTTATCGCTTAATAATGATGTGTGAGCCAATATTTTTTCTTTTTTCACAATGATGTGGCGATGAGAGCCAACATTTTTTTTAAATAAATTTTTCTACTTTGAAATTAGAATGAAACTACTCAGTATTTTTCTTTTTTTTACTTCATAATGATAGGATGAGCCAATATTTTATTATTTTCTTCACAATAATGTGATGAGCCAATATTTTATTAAATTTTTTCATAATGATGTGGTGATGAGAGTCAACATTTTTTTTTTAAATATAGGGACAGTAGGAATCTCGTTAATCCATTCATATGCATCACTAATTCGATGATGAGGACTTTGTCTAACTTAAGACCTTAATATTTAATGCCGCCGTTCAACAGCGCTTACTGAAATTTCTTCACATTGACAACATTCAGAGCACTGGACAGAATCAAATTTTTGTCAGCATTAGAGTAAAACTACTTTGTATTTTTTCATTGTCGCTTAATAATGACATAGCGGAGCCATCATTTTTTTTTTTTGTAATAAATTTTAGAGTAAAACTACTTTGTATTTTTTCATTATCGCTTAATAATGATGAACTGAGCCATCATTTTTTTTTTTTTGTAATAAATTTTAGAGTAAAACTACTTTGTATTTTTTCATTATCGCTTAATAATGATGAACTGAGCCATCATTTTTTTTTTTTGTAATAAATTTTTTCATCTCATCAACCACGCTTACTCGAATTTCTTCACATTGACATTCAGAGCACTTGGCAGAATGAAATTTTTCAAAACATTGTTAAGAAAAATATTTATTATTTAGTTAATTTCTTTTCACACATTCAATTTTCAAAATATTCTTATTTATTATTTGTATAATAAAGAATCTAGTGTTTAATCCATTCAATATCAAAACATCATGAGCTGCTTACTCGATTTTGTTAACATTAGAGTAAAACTAGTTAAACCATTCATATTCATCATCACTATTTGTATGACGAGGTATTTGGCTACCTTATGATCTTAATATTTGCTACAGCCGTTTAAAAAACAAATAATGGCTCAGTACCTCATTATTAAGCGACAATGAAAAAATTCAAAGTAGTTTTACTCTAAAATTTATTTATGGGCAGAATAAAATTTTTCAAAACATTGTTAAGAAAAATATTTATTATTTAGTTAATTTCTTTTCACACATTCAATTTTCAAAATATTCTTCTTTATTATTTGTATAATAAAGAATCTAGTGTTTAATCCATTCAATATCAAAACATCATGAGCTACTTACTCGATTTTGTTAACATTAGAGTAAAACTAGTTAAACCATTCATATTCATCATCACTATTTGTATGATGACGAGGTATTTGGCTACCTTATGATCTTAATATTTAATACAGCCGTTTAAACGCGCTTACTCGAATTTCTTCACATTGACATTCAGAGCACTTGGCAGAATGAAATTTTTCAAAACATTGTTAAGAAAAATATTTATTATTTAGTTAATTTCTTTTCACACATTCAATTTTCAAAATATTCTCATTTATTATTTGTATAATAAATAATCTAGTGTTTAATCCA
>NC_088785.1:499694-512194 GCF_958450345.1 Calliphora vicina | reverse complement strand
GTCTTATCCAGTGCCACCTGAACACCGACGCGATCTCCCCACTCATTAACTTCACGCATGGCCTGCCCACCCCTACTTTCCAGATCAGCACGAGACTGTCCTTCAATAAGAATAAGCAGGTCATCCGCATAAGCACACAACTTGACAGAACGACCAAGTTGCCTCAACAGAGGATCCATCATGAGGTTCCATAGAAATGGACCACAGATGGACCCCTGTGGACAGCCACGAGAAACGTTCCTCCAAACAGTGTCGCTGGCACCGACCACACAAGCTCTCCTGTCGTCAAAGTAACTCCTCCATAAGGAAAGCTCCCGACAGCCCACATCACGTAGTCTGTCCAAAACTTTACCCCACGAGAGGTAGTCAAACGCACCCTTGAAATCAACAAATATGCCCAACACATATTTGCCAGATGACTCACTAACACCACGCTTAACATGCAGCCACGCATCCTCAACTGACCTCCCCTCCCTAAAACCATACTGGTACTCAGAAATACCCTCACTGTAGGCCTCCTTCAGTCTCGTCACCATAATCCTCTCCAGCACTTTACCAAGTACTGGCAGGAGACTGATGCCCCGATAAGAGCGAGGATTACTCCTCACCCTATCAGGCGACTTCAGGAGGACTGCAACTCGGGCAGACTTCCAAGCCCTAGGAAAATAGCCCTCACTCAGGCACTTCCCAAAGACCGACTCCAGGTATTCAGGTATGGCCTTCCAGATGCTTTTACACATCTCTCCAGTCATACCATCAATACCCGGAGACTTCCTACTCTTGACGCGACAGATACTGTCCGACAGTTCAAACCTTTCCAGATCCGGAGGACCCACCACCCCCTCCATAGGGAGGAGATGTTGAGCCGGCTCCGCATCTGGAAAGAATACCCCCAAAAGTTCGTGAGCGCACTGACCCCAAGACGACAATACAACATTGCCAACCTGAAGCCCCGCAATGTCAGTATGCCTACTCTTACCCCTGCAGATACGGTAAACCCTACCCCAGGGGTCATCCCTATTGTCCCGTACAAACTGCCTCCACTCGTCCTCCTTTACCCTAACAATCAAGTCCTTGTACGTCCTAAGGTCAGACAGAAAGTCAGCTCTACGCTGAGCAAGATCCGGCGCATTGGACCGCCTAGCACCCTGGAAACGCCTCCTGAGTCGCCTCACACCCCTCCGCGCCACATCCAGCTCAGGTGTCCACCACCTGACTTTGCTCGGCCTTGTCACACGACACCTACCAAGCAATTCATCATTGACCGTACACATCCACGCATCAATCCTGTCGACCTGGTCATCTAGCCTAAGTAAACTAAAGTCCCCAATCGAGTGCCCCATCGCACAAGCCCTAATCCTGTCCTGGTAAAGGTCCCAGTTCACCCCGTGCAATCGCCACCTCCGAGAAGGCAGCCCAGTCAACCCCGTACGTCGATGGTAAGAAACCGTAATCTCAATGAGATTATGATCACTTACCCCCCATAAGTCAGAAACCTCCCACCCTAAGTTGAACGCCGTCATTGCCGCCCCATTCGCAGCCGTCACGTCAATGTCACTAGCACCATTCGGACCATCAAAAGTGTACAGGTCACTAGCCTCGTTTAAAACCGAGACACCACCTGCAACCAGCCATTCACTGAGCATAACCCCTCGTACATAGTTCCGATGACCAGGAGAAATCCTGTCCATCTTACTGAACCACATAGGAGAGCATGCGTTAGCGTCAAGGCCTAGGATAAGCGGATTGCTACTTGCAAGAAGTAGCACCGTATCCATATATCCCAAGTACGGTTCCAAATCAGCACCAAACCTACAGTAGATACTAGCCAACAGTATCCTCCCAAACCTGCCCTCCGCAGAAATGCAGACCCCCCACTGTCCAGAACTAACCACAGTACAGTCAATGTCACCGCCGTCCACAACTATCGCCGAGCCCCCCACAGAGTCCGTAAACGCTCGCATCCCCCCCGGTAGCCCCCTGACACAACCATTCGCAATATACGGCTCCTGCAACAACGCAAAAGGAGCACCCCGTCGCCGCATCGCCTGCCCCAACTCGCACACCACCGCGTAAGCCCCTTGACAGTTAAACTGAAGGATCGTTGTCCCCTCCATATTTAATGTCTGGCATTCACCCTAGCAACCATAGCCGTGTAAACCGGACACGCAGCAGACATCATGAGATGAACAGCCGGCAATCCCTTGAAGGCACAATCGCGACACCTCAACTCGTTAGGACACTGAGACGCCCAATGACCCGCCAAACCACACCGCAGGCAGACGTTCTCCGTGAACTTACACTCTCTTAGCCTGTGACCAAAGCCAAGACAGCGGAAGCACGCCGGAACGACATCCTGAACCCTCACCAGGAACCGGAACCACTTAACGTACACCCCAGTTGCCCTCAGATGATCCGCCACCCTCTGGGTGCATTCCAGCACAACATTCACCTGACCCTTATCCCCTGTTTTCCAGGGGCTACTGGCCAAACGAACACTCTTGCTAAAGGCCTCACGTGACATCATATCCTTTAAGTTCATGGAGAATAATTCCTCCATAAACTCATCAGGAGAGATCTCAGCGTGTACCCGCTGCACCACCACCTTTGGCCCCAACTTCTCCACCACAGAGACCTCCAGGCCAACCTCGGAGAACTTCGCGTTACCCGCGATCTTCCCCCTCTCAGCAACCGAAGGTGTACGTATCACCGCACCATCCCTAATCGGACGCACCTCGTGGATCCGCACCCCCAGTGAAGGCGCCACCTCATCAACCACCTTATCCACCACCTCCTTCGAAGAACCACCACTCTTACCTCTCACCACCACAGACCATGTCTCCACAGGCTTCGGGACAACAACAACAGGAACAGGAGTAGCCGAAACAGCAACAGCAGGAGCCGCACCAACCGTCACAGGGACCCGAGGCACCATGGGTGCCTTAAAGACACCTGGTCGCCCATCACCAACCTTGCCCGCCTCATAAACATCAAGGCGACCTCTCAACCGCTCATTCTCAGCAATGAGCCTGAAAATCAGACCCTCATACTTGCCAGAGAACTCCAACACACTCCTGGCCAGCCCCATGCCAACACCCTCAGCCATCACAACCTCAAGAAGACCAGCAGTCACCACCTTAACCTTCCCTACCACATCAACATCAGCCACCGGCGTTGCCTTCTTCTTCCTCCTTGACCTCTTACTGTCAACCACCATGGCATCCGAAACCACCATCACCTCATCATCCATCTGCACATCCCCAACATCCATAACCTGAGCAGCCCGCTTAGCCATAGGTGAACCAGGCTTATAGCGCTTCAGAATATTCTTCACCACCTCCTCCGTACTGGAAAGCTCACTTTCCGCAGGCCGCACCATAGACAAAGCAGGATCCAACACAGCCCTTACATCATCAGTAGTGGCATCACTAGCGTCCCCCTTGGCCCTAGGCCTCTCCGCACCCTTCCTCTTACCGCCCGAAGACATAGTAAGAGAAAACCCAACCAAAATCAAAAAATCCGCAACTCACCAAACTCAAAAACGCCAAAAACAGCAAGAAAAACAATAAAACTGCGTCCAATTAGCACAGACACACACCACGTGCACCAAATAGCCAAGACACCAACCACGCAGTCGAGACACCAACCGCCTAGCCGATGCACAAACCACGCACACCGTACAAAGTAATCAACACCACGGTAACTCCAAAATCCAAAATGCACTATGGCAACACCGACCACAAAAAACACAACTCTAAATCAGAGTAACCGTGACCAACTAAAAAACACACCTCTAAATCAGAGTAACCGTGACCGAAAAAACCGATAACCACAACAAATCCAATCGCACTATGAACCACACCCAAAAAGTCAAAACGAGACCGATTCGTAATCCGAATATATCTTCGGCATCCACGAACCGATTTCAAAAATAATAATATTTTCGAAATCGCGAGAGTCCAGGCTATAATGATAGCCACCTATCTCCCCAAATTTCCCGAGCCAACAGACCGAAAAAATGCACCGAAAATACCGAAAATAACACACCAAAATATGAACGTAATTGTCAATAACACACCGAGATATAAATCCGCTTATATCTTCGGCATCCGCGAACCGATTTCAAAAATCCACACACTTCCGAAATCTATGGAGTCCAGGCTACAAAACGCACTATAGCTCTCAACCAAATTCGCAAAATTCACTATTTAATTCACTACCGAAAAAACCGCTTTAAAAAACACGTCTGTTCAGTACCGAGTACACAGCAAAAGTGAGTCAGTAGATAGGGACAGTAGGAATCTCGTTAATCCATTCATGCGCGTCACTAATTAGATGACGAGGCATTTGGCTACCTTAAGAGAGTCATAGTTACTCCCGCCGTTTACCCGCGCTTACTTGAATTTCTTCACTTTGACATTCAGAGCACTGGGCAGAAATCACATTGTGTCAACACCCGCTAGGGCCATCACAATGCTTTGTTTTAATTAGACAGTCGGATTCCCCAAGTCCGTGCCAGTTCTGAATTGATTGTTAATTGATAGTCGTTATAATTTAAAAGGAATATATCTTGCGATAATTCCCTAAAAATTTTAGCAAGAAAGTTCCACAATTGGCTACGTAACTACTATCCGGGGAACAAGATCCGAGAATCTCTATTTACCCAGAACGAGTACATAAACCATGTTATTGCTTCCCAATCAAGCCCGACTATCTCAATCTTCAGAGCCAATCCTTATCCCGAAGTTACGGATCTAATTTGCCGACTTCCCTTACCTACATTATTCTATCGACTAGAGACTCTTCACCTTGGAGACCAGCTGCGGATATTGGTACGGCCTGTTGAGAAGTTTGCGTGACCCCACCATAAATTTTCAAGGTCCGAGGAGAAAATATCGACACAACAGTAAATGTCATGCTCTTCTAGTCCATCTACCATATCTCTCTTCGAAAGACTTCCATGGTAGTACGACTATAAAACAGAAAAGAAAACTCTTCCGATACCTCTCGACGGCTTCTTTATGGTCGTTCCTGTTGCCAGGATGAGCACAAGGCCCATATTTAATAACAAACGGATACTCAACAGGTTACGGAATTGGAACCGTATTCCCTTTCGTTCAAAATTATTCAAGTGTTTAATTACTAAGCAATTTTACTTCCTTTTCATTATAACTTGAAAATTTTCGGCTTTCGCCTTAAACTTAGGACCGACTAACTCGTGATCAACCACTGTTCACACGAAACCCTTCTCCACTTCAGTCCTCCAAGGTCTCATTCGATTATTTGCTACTACCACCAAGATCTGTACCAATGGCAGCTCCATGCAGGCTTACGCCAAACACTTCTATGCTCACCATTGTACCCTCCTACTCACTAAAGTTTCAAAGTTTATAATCCAACCGAAATTGAACATAAACCATTTACTTTAGCGGTAATGTATAGGTATACAACTTAAGCGCCATCCATTTTAAGGGCTAGTTGCTTCGGCAGGTGAGTTGTTACACACTCCTTAGCGGATTACGACTTCCATGTCCACCGTCCTGCTGTTTTAAGCAACCAACGCCTTTCATGGTATCTGCATGAGTTGTTAATTTGGGCACCGTAACATTACGTTTGGTTCATCCCACAGCGCCAGTTCTGCTTACCAAAAGTGGCCCACTGGGCACATTATATCACAACCACTACCTTCATACCAAGAAAGGTGAGGTTCTTACCCATTTAAAGTTTGAGAATAGGTTAAGATCGTTTCGACCCTAAGGCCTCTAATCATTCGCTTTACCAGATAAGATTATTTTACATAATTTTTAAATGCACCAGCTATCCTGAGGGAAACTTCGGAGGGAACCAGCTACTAGATGGTTCGATTGGTCTTTCGCCCCTATACTCAATTCTGACAATCGATTTGCACGTCAGAACTGTTTCGGTCTTCCATCAGGGTTTCCCCTGACTTCAACCTGATCAAGTATAGTTCACCATCTTTCGGGTCACAGCATATATGCTCAAGGTACGCTCTAGTTAGAGGTATAAATAATATAAATACTATTATACATAACTGTATAGAACGCCCCGGGATTGAATTAATAGACTATAAATAGGCTAAAAACTAATCCCATTAAATTAAGTTATGTTAATTACGCTATTAGGTTTTTATTCCCAATAACTTGCAAATATGTTAGACTCCTTGGTCCGTGTTTCAAGACGGGTCCCGAAGGTATCCTGAATCTTTCGCATTGTTAATCATATAAGTGCATATAATAAACATAAAGATCAATGATCAATATGCTATTATAAAATATAAATATTTAAGCACTATATATAATAAATCTATCAACACTTTATCAAATCAAAAGCATTTATTCGATATTAAAATGCAAGCAAAATAATTTGAATAAACTTAAGCAAATGATCTTATGATAAATATATTTATGTTAATAGATTACAATGTCCTTTATAGAAAAAATGCACACCATTATTATAATATTATAAATATTAAAATCATAAAGATGAATTTTCCATAACGGATATTCAGGTTCATCGGGCTTAACCTCTAAGCAGTTTCACGTACTATTTAACTCTCTATTCAGAGTTCTTTTCAACTTTCCCTCACGGTACTTGTTTACTATCGGTCTCATGGTTATATTTAGTTTTAGATGGAGTTTACCACCCACTTAGTGCTGCACTATCAAGCAACACGACTCTTTGGAAATGCCATCTAGTAATCATTAACGTTATACGGGCCTGGCACCCTCTTTGGGTAAATGGTCTCATTTAAGAAGGACTTAAATCGTTAATTTCTCATACTAGAAATTTGACATTCCATACACTGCATCTCACATTTGCCATAAAGACAAAGTGACTTAGTGCTGAACTATTTTCTTTTCGCTCGCCGCTACTAAGAAAATCCTTGTTAGTTTCTTTTCCTCCCCTCATTAATATGCTTAAATTCAGGGGGTAATCCCATATGAGTTGAGGTTGTAATAAAAAAATTTTTTAAATCATAAAATATCAAAACCACAAATAGAAATCATTTCTTTTATTTTCTGTTTAAATAAAAAATTCTTTTTAATAGAGAGGCAATCCTAGTTTCATAAAAAAATATTTTATGCTAGACCTTCCTCAATAAAAAAATGAATATAAAATATATAATATTAAATACTCTGATTTTATTCGTTAGAGGTTTTGTATCTTTAACTTTTAGTATTATGAATATAGTAGAATATCCAGTAATACAACATGTGCTTTTAAAAAATTTTACATATTAAATATATAAAAGATTTTTAAAGCAACTTATTTAGCATAGTCTTACAACCCTCAACCATATGTAGTCCAAGCAGCACTCTAATTATAAATTAAAGTACCTTACAGCATGGACTGCGATATGCGTTCAAAATGTCGATGTTCATGTGTCCTGCAGTTCACACGATGACGCACAGTTTGCTGCGTTCTTCATCGACCCATGAGCCAAGTGATCCACCGCTTAGAGTGATATATTTATTTTTGTTTAAATAGCAATTCATAAATTTGTTTATTGAAAGAAATCAAAAATACACCAAACCAAATTGGCATATATCAATTCCTTCAATAATATTTTTTTTAATTTTAAAACATACCACAAAGTTTGTTGCGAATATCTTAGTTCTTTTAGAAAGAACAATTTTTTTTAACTTGTATACAAGTACAACTATAATTGTGAGTTTAATTTTTATGCAATGTATGGATATACAATAAATTGTATTGCCAGTACACTAAAATGAATATATTATATATATTTCAAATATTCCCATCCAATGTATGATTTAAGTTCATAAATCAGTACATCTTTTTTTAATAAAAGAGAATAAAAGAAAATATATTATATATATATATAATTTCCAACGACTTTTTTTATAATATTATTAAAATATAATATTATTTTATTATTAAAGAGTTTTTCTTTCAATAACACTTTTAGTGTTTTTCTCTTTTTTTTTTATAAAAAAAAAATATTTAAATATTTTTAATTTTATTTTTATTAGCCTTTTTTTTTAAAGGGCATTATGTTTTTTTTTTTATTAATATTTTTTATATATAAATATATAAAAAAAAATTTTTTATCGGTTAGGAACACATTAATGATCCTTCCGCAGGTTCACCTACGGAAACCTTGTTACGACTTTTACTTCCTCTAAATAATCAAGTTCGGTCAACTTTTGCGAAACAACCGTAACACACAAGGCGTTACAGTGATCACGTCCGGAGACCTCACTAAATAATTCAATCGGTAGTAGCGACGGGCGGTGTGTACAAAGGGCAGGGACGTAATCAATGCGAGTTAATGACTCACACTTACTGGGAATTCCAAGTTCATGTGAACAGTTTCAGTTCACAATCCCAAGCATGAAAGTGGTTCAGCGGTTTACCCGGACCTCTCGGTCTAGGAAATACACGTTGATACTTTCATTGTAGCGCGCGTGCAGCCCAGGACATCTAAGGGCATCACAGACCTGTTATTGCTCAATCTCATTATTGCTAGACGCAATTTGTCCATTTAAGAAGCTAGTGTCCTTATAATGGGACAAACCAACAGGTACGGCTCCACTTTCATAAACACATTCAAACACTCACACATTTTACTGCACTCATGAATGAAGGCTACAAAAGCTTCAAACACCATAATCCTGAAAGCATCTATTTAATATATTTGAGTCTCGTTCGTTATCGGAATTAACCAGACAAATCACTCCACGAACTAAGAACGGCCATGCACCACCACCCATAGATTCGAGAAAGAGCTATCAATCTGTCTTACACACTTATGTTCGGACCTGGTAAGTTTTCCCGTGTTGAGTCAAATTAAGCCGCAGGCTCCACTCCTGGTGGTGCCCTTCCGTCAATTCCTTTAAGTTTCAGCTTTGCAACCATACTTCCCCCGGAGCCCAAAAGCTTTGGTTTCCCGGGAAGCGACTGAGAGAGCCATGATAGTAGCTACACCCAATTGCTAGCTGGCATCGTTTATGGTTAGAACTAGGGCGGTATCTGATCGCCTTCGAACCTCTAACTTTCGTTCTTGATTAATGAAAACATCTTTGGCAAATGCTTTCGCTTAAGTTAGTCTTACGACGGTCCAAGAATTTCACCTCTCGCGTCGTAATACTAATGCCCCCAAACTGCTTCTATTAATCATTACCTCTTGATCTAAAAACCAATGAAAGTAGAACAGAGGTCTTATTTCATTATTCCATGCACAAAATATTCAGGCATTTGGAGCCTGCTTTAAGCACTCTAATTTGTTCAAAGTAATTGTACCGGCCCACAACAACACTCGATGAAGAGCACTGAAGCAGGTTTAAATAGGAGGAATATGCACAAATACAAGTATTTAATACATATAAGAACTCCACCGGTAATACGCTTACATACATAAGGTACAGTACAAACTACAATTATAGTTGTACTACCCGTATGAAGCACAAGTTCAACTACGAACGTTTTAACCGCAACAACTTTAATATACGCTATTGGAGCTGGAGTTACCGCGGCTGCTGGCACCAGACTTGCCCTCCAATAGGTCCTTGTTAAAGGATTTAAAGTGTACTCATTCCAATTACAGGGCCTCTAATATGAGTCCTGTATTGTTATTTTTCGTCACTACCTCCCCGAGCTGGGAGTGGGTAATTTACGCGCCTGCTGCCTTCCTTAGATGTGGTAGCCGTTTCTCAGGCTCCCTCTCCGGAATCGAACCCTGATTCCCCGTTACCCGTTGCAACCATGGTAGTCCTAGATACTACCATCAAAAGTTGATAGGGCAGACATTTGAAAGATCTGTCGTCGGTACAAGACCATACGATCAGCAAGTTATCTAGAGTTCAACCATAATAACGATCTTGCGATCGCTTGGTTTTAGCCTAATAAAAGCATACGTCCCAAAGGTCCGTATTTATATTGCATGTATTAGCTCTAGAATTACCACAGTTATCCAAGTAACTGTTAACGATCTAAGGAACCATAACTGATATAATGAGCCTTTTGCGGTTTCACTTTTAATTCGTGTGTACTTAGACATGCATGGCTTAATCTTTGAGACAAGCATATAACTACTGGCAGGATCAACCAGAATAATGTTTTATTTATATTATTTGTTTTCAATTGGTTTTAGTTGAAAAGAAATTTAACGAAAATCAGCTTTTTATCGCGTCATATTCGTCATTCCAAATTCACTGTTCTTGATTTTTAAACAATATATTGTTCTATTATCATTTATTTCACATTGCATCATATAATATTTTTCAATATATATGATATTTTTTGATATGCAATTAAGAATTACATTTCATTCATATTTCATTTTTACATTTTATACATTTTTGAAAAACACCAAAAAATCTTCACCAAAAAAATCTTATATAAAAAAAACTAAGAAAATACTTATTTTTCTTTATTCGATTTTAACAAAATAAATTTACCAATGCAAATATTGAAATCCCCAAGAATATAAAAAAATTCTTGTTCTAGAGACCAAAGCATCATAAATAATTTTAGCACATTGAATAAAAATTAATTTTAATATTTCAATAAAGAAAAATTAAAATTATAAAAAAAAAAAATAAAATAAATAATTACACTAACGAATAACTATACAGTTCAATCAACAAACTAAAAAAATTTGTCGACAAACTTAAATAGATTCATCGTTAGCGGCAAATAAACTAAAAAAAGTTTTCATTGCTCTCCCCACACACAAAATACTATACCACATATATTCAACGCAAATAATAAAATAGATATTTAAAAACCTCAATACACAATATAAAAAACAAGCAAATAGTTCCAACATTCACGTTGTAACATTCTTGCACAATATCATCATTCGCATTCGATTTTCATTCTTAAATCAATTTTAACACACCGTATATTAGTATTTTTGATGTTTTGTGTGAATATTTAGTATCTCTGCATTTTATGTCAAGAGTATATAGAGATAGTTACATACAACTTCCCCGCCAATTTCGTTTTCCGAAACTTTAAAATTGTATATCTTGAGTTCTAAGCAACTTTTTTGAAATTTTCTTTTTGATTATGAATCGTACGAATTATTACTAATTTTTGGATAAAAAAAATTTTTAAATTTTCTAAAATTGTAGATTTTTTTTTTTTGAAATTTCAAAATTTCAAAATTTCTATTTCCCTAACTTACAAAAGTAAGAAAAATTAAAATAAAATTTTATCGATTTTGATAATTTTTTTAAGAAATTTCATACAATATGAACTAATATCAACATCTAAATAGATTTTCTTTTCAAATTGTTCAATATTTCAAAATAAAAAATTTTCGATTTTTTCAAAAATTTTATTATTTTATGAAATATTTCCTTAAATTGTAAAAATTTGTATGAAAAATATACTTTTCTTTATTATTTTTGGGATTTTGTATGAAAATCATTATAGATTTTAGTCCACATTTTTTTCAATTTATAACATTTAACTAATAAATAGTATTATTTTCACAAATTTAACAAATTTGTATAAAAATTTAACTTTTCTTTATTATTTTTGGTACTATTATAAAGGAAAATCATTATAGATTTTATTAAATCCACAATACATTTCATATTTTGTTTTGTTTTGTGTAGTAGTATTGTTATTATTAGTAGAGGAGTAAAACTAAATAATTTTAATACATACATCCATCCATCTATACATTCATCTCATTAGCAAACAACATTTTTGTGTATAAGTAATAGAGTAGAGTAGAGTAAAACTAAATAATTTTAATACATCTATCATCAGCAAACAAGGGACAGTATAATTTTCCTAGGGACAGTAGGAAACTCGTTAATCCATTCATATGTGTCACTAATTAGATGACGAGAACTTTGTCTACCTAATGACGTTAATATTTAATTCCGCCGTTCAACCGCGCTTACAGTATCACATTTTTGTGTAAGCATTAGAGTAAAACTACTCTATCGTTATTTTTATCGCTTAATAATGATGTGTGAGCCAATATTTTTTCTTTTTTCACAATGATGTGGCGATGAGAGCCAACATTTTTTTTAAATAAATTTTTCTACTTTGAAATTAGAATGAAACTACTCAGTATTTTTCTTTTTTTTACTTCATAATGATAGGATGAGCCAATATTTTATTATTTTCTTCACAATAATGTGATGAGCCAATATTTTATTAAATTTTTTCATAATGATGTGGTGATGAGAGTCAACATTTTTTTTTTAAATATAGGGACAGTAGGAATCTCGTTAATCCATTCATATGCATCACTAATTCGATGATGAGGACTTTGTCTAACTTAAGACCTTAATATTTAATGCCGCCGTTCAACAGCGCTTACTGAAATTTCTTCACATTGACAACATTCAGAGCACTGGACAGAATCAAATTTTTGTCAGCATTAGAGTAAAACTACTTTGTATTTTTTCATTGTCGCTTAATAATGACATAGCGGAGCCATCATTTTTTTTTTTTGTAATAAATTTTAGAGTAAAACTACTTTGTATTTTTTC
>NC_088785.1:492194-494694 GCF_958450345.1 Calliphora vicina | reverse complement strand
TGATCAACCACTGTTCACACGAAACCCTTCTCCACTTCAGTCCTCCAAGGTCTCATTCGATTATTTGCTACTACCACCAAGATCTGTACCAATGGCAGCTCCATGCAGGCTTACGCCAAACACTTCTATGCTCACCATTGTACCCTCCTACTCACTAAAGTTTCAAAGTTTATAATCCAACCGAAATTGAACATAAACCATTTACTTTAGCGGTAATGTATAGGTATACAACTTAAGCGCCATCCATTTTAAGGGCTAGTTGCTTCGGCAGGTGAGTTGTTACACACTCCTTAGCGGATTACGACTTCCATGTCCACCGTCCTGCTGTTTTAAGCAACCAACGCCTTTCATGGTATCTGCATGAGTTGTTAATTTGGGCACCGTAACATTACGTTTGGTTCATCCCACAGCGCCAGTTCTGCTTACCAAAAGTGGCCCACTGGGCACATTATATCACAACCACTACCTTCATACCAAGAAAGGTGAGGTTCTTACCCATTTAAAGTTTGAGAATAGGTTAAGATCGTTTCGACCCTAAGGCCTCTAATCATTCGCTTTACCAGATAAGATTATTTTACATAATTTTTAAATGCACCAGCTATCCTGAGGGAAACTTCGGAGGGAACCAGCTACTAGATGGTTCGATTGGTCTTTCGCCCCTATACTCAATTCTGACAATCGATTTGCACGTCAGAACTGTTTCGGTCTTCCATCAGGGTTTCCCCTGACTTCAACCTGATCAAGTATAGTTCACCATCTTTCGGGTCACAGCATATATGCTCAAGGTACGCTCTAGTTAGAGGTATAAATAATATAAATACTATTATACATAACTGTATAGAACGCCCCGGGATTGAATTAATAGACTATAAATAGGCTAAAAACTAATCCCATTAAATTAAGTTATGTTAATTACGCTATTAGGTTTTTATTCCCAATAACTTGCAAATATGTTAGACTCCTTGGTCCGTGTTTCAAGACGGGTCCCGAAGGTATCCTGAATCTTTCGCATTGTTAATCATATAAGTGCATATAATAAACATAAAGATCAATGATCAATATGCTATTATAAAATATAAATATTTAAGCACTATATATAATAAATCTATCAACACTTTATCAAATCAAAAGCATTTATTCGATATTAAAATGCAAGCAAAATAATTTGAATAAACTTAAGCAAATGATCTTATGATAAATATATTTATGTTAATAGATTACAATGTCCTTTATAGAAAAAATGCACACCATTATTATAATATTATAAATATTAAAATCATAAAGATGAATTTTCCATAACGGATATTCAGGTTCATCGGGCTTAACCTCTAAGCAGTTTCACGTACTATTTAACTCTCTATTCAGAGTTCTTTTCAACTTTCCCTCACGGTACTTGTTTACTATCGGTCTCATGGTTATATTTAGTTTTAGATGGAGTTTACCACCCACTTAGTGCTGCACTATCAAGCAACACGACTCTTTGGAAATGCCATCTAGTAATCATTAACGTTATACGGGCCTGGCACCCTCTTTGGGTAAATGGTCTCATTTAAGAAGGACTTAAATCGTTAATTTCTCATACTAGAAATTTGACATTCCATACACTGCATCTCACATTTGCCATAAAGACAAAGTGACTTAGTGCTGAACTATTTTCTTTTCGCTCGCCGCTACTAAGAAAATCCTTGTTAGTTTCTTTTCCTCCCCTCATTAATATGCTTAAATTCAGGGGGTAATCCCATATGAGTTGAGGTTGTAATAAAAAAATTTTTTAAATCATAAAATATCAAAACCACAAATAGAAATCATTTCTTTTATTTTCTGTTTAAATAAAAAATTCTTTTTAATAGAGAGGCAATCCTAGTTTCATAAAAAAATATTTTATGCTAGACCTTCCTCAATAAAAAAATGAATATAAAATATATAATATTAAATACTCTGATTTTATTCGTTAGAGGTTTTGTATCTTTAACTTTTAGTATTATGAATATAGTAGAATATCCAGTAATACAACATGTGCTTTTAAAAAATTTTACATATTAAATATATAAAAGATTTTTAAAGCAACTTATTTAGCATAGTCTTACAACCCTCAACCATATGTAGTCCAAGCAGCACTCTAATTATAAATTAAAGTACCTTACAGCATGGACTGCGATATGCGTTCAAAATGTCGATGTTCATGTGTCCTGCAGTTCACACGATGACGCACAGTTTGCTGCGTTCTTCATCGACCCATGAGCCAAGTGATCCACCGCTTAGAGTGATATATTTATTTTTGTTTAAATAGCAATTCATAAATTTGTTTATTGAAAGAAATCAAAAATACACCAAACCAAATTGGCATATATCAATTCCTTCAATAATATTTTTTTTAATTTTAAAACATACCACAAAGTTTGTTGCGAATATCTTAGTTCTTTTAGAAAGAACAATTTTTTTTAACTTGTATACAAGTACAACTATAATTGTGAGTTTAATTTTTATGCAATGTATGGAT
>NC_088785.1:487194-489694 GCF_958450345.1 Calliphora vicina | reverse complement strand
TATATTGTTCTATTATCATTTATTTCACATTGCATCATATAATATTTTTCAATATATATGATATTTTTTGATATGCAATTAAGAATTACATTTCATTCATATTTCATTTTTACATTTTATACATTTTTGAAAAACACCAAAAAATCTTCACCAAAAAAATCTTATATAAAAAAAACTAAGAAAATACTTATTTTTCTTTATTCGATTTTAACAAAATAAATTTACCAATGCAAATATTGAAATCCCCAAGAATATAAAAAAAATTCTTGTTCTAGAGACCAAAGCATCATAAATAATTTTAGCACATTGAATAAAAATTAATTTTAATATTTCAATAAAGAAAAATTAAAATTATAAAAAAAAAATAAAATAAATAATTACACTAACGAATAACTATACAGTTCAATCAACAAACTAAAAAAATTTGTCGACAAACTTAAATAGATTCATCGTTAGCGGCAAATAAACTAAAAAAAGTTTTCATTGCTCTCCCCACACACAAAATACTATACCACATATATTCAACGCAAATAATAAAATAGATATTTAAAAACCTCAATACACAATATAAAAAACAAGCAAATAGTTCCAACATTCACGTTGTAACATTCTTGCACAATATCATCATTCGCATTCGATTTTCATTCTTAAATCAATTTTAACACACCGTATATTAGTATTTTTGATGTTTTGTGTGAATATTTAGTATCTCTGCATTTTATGTCAAGAGTATATAGAGATAGTTACATACAACTTCCCCGCCAATTTCGTTTTCCGAAACTTTAAAATTGTATATCTTGAGTTCTAAGCAACTTTTTTGAAATTTTCTTTTTGATTATGAATCGTACGAATTATTACTAATTTTTGGATAAAAAAAATTTTTAAATTTTCTAAAATTGTAGATTTTTTTTTTTTGAAATTTCAAAATTTCAAAATTTCTATTTCCCTAACTTACAAAAGTAAGAAAAATTAAAATAAAATTTTATCGATTTTGATAATTTTTTTAAGAAATTTCATACAATATGAACTAATATCAACATCTAAATAGATTTTCTTTTCAAATTGTTCAATATTTCAAAATAAAAAATTTTCGATTTTTTCAAAAATTTTATTATTTTATGAAATATTTCCTTAAATTGTAAAAATTTGTATGAAAAATATACTTTTCTTTATTATTTTTGGGATTTTGTATGAAAATCATTATAGATTTTAGTCCACATTTTTTTCAATTTATAACATTTAACTAATAAATAGTATTATTTTCACAAATTTAACAAATTTGTATAACAATTTAACTTTTCTTTATTATTTTTGGTACTATTATAAAGGAAAATCATTATAGATTTTATTAAATCCACAATACATTTTATATTTTGTTTTGTTTTGTGTAGTAGTATTGTTATTATTAGTAGAGGAGTAAAACTAAATAATTTTAATACATACATCCATCCATCTATACATTCATCTCATTAGCAAACAACATTTTTGTGTATAAGTAATAGAGTAGAGTAGAGTAAAACTAAATAATTTTAATACATCTATCATCAGCAAACAAGGGACAGTATAATTTTCCTAGGGACAGTAGGAAACTCGTTAATCCATTCATATGTGTCACTAATTAGATGACGAGAACTTTGTCTACCTAATGACGTTAATATTTAATTCCGCCGTTCAACCGCGCTTACAGTATCACATTTTTGTGTAAGCATTAAAGTAAAACAACTCTATCGTTATTTTTATCGCTTAATAATGATGTGTGAGCCAATATTTTTTCTTTTTTCACAATGATGTGGCGATGAGAGCCAACATTTTTTTTAAATAAATTTTTCTACTTTGCAATTAGAATGAAACTACTCAGTATTTTTCTTTTTTTTACTTCATAATGATAGGATGAGCCAATATTTTATTATTTTCTTCACAATAATGTGATGAGCCAATATTTTATTAAATTTTTTCATAATAATGTGGTGATGAGAGTCAACATTTTTTTTTTAAATATAGGGAGGTATTTGGCTACCTCCTTATGATCTTAATATTTGCTACAGCCGTTTAAAAAACAAATAATGGCTCAGTACCTCATTATTAAGCGACAATGAAAAAATTCAAAGTAGTTTTACTCTAAAATTTATTTATGGGCAGAATAAAATTTTTCAAAACATTGTTAAGAAAAATATTTATTATTTAGTTAATTTCTTTTCACACATTCAATTTTCAAAATATTCTTCTTTATTATTTGTATAATAAAGAATCTAGTGTTTAATCCATTCAATATCAAAACATCATGAGCTACTTACTCGATTTTGTTAACATTAGAGTAAAACTAGTTAAACCATTCATATTCATCATCACTATTTGTATGATGACGAGGTATTTGGCTACCTTATGATCTTAATATTTAATACAGCCGTTTAAACGCGCTTACTCGAATTTCTTCACATTGACATTCAGAGCACTTGGCAGAATGAAATTTTTCAAAACATTGTTAAGAAAAATATTTATT
>NC_088785.1:467194-482194 GCF_958450345.1 Calliphora vicina | reverse complement strand
ACGCATGGCCTGCTCACCTCTTCTCTCCAGCTCAGCACGAGACTGACCTTCGATTAAGATGAGCAAGTCATCCGCGTAAGCACAGAGTCGGCAAGACGCCGCCAGAGACCTCAACAAGGGATCCATCATTAGGTTCCAAATAAATGGACCACAGATAGACCCCTGAGGGCAGCCCCTGGCAACATCCCTGCAAACAGTATCGTTGGCGCCTACCACAAAAGCTTTCCTGCCGCTGAAGTAACTACTCCATAGGGAGAGCTCTCGACAGCCAACTAAACGCAGTCTATCAAGAACCTCTCTCCAAGAGAGATAATCAAACGCACCCTTAAAATCAACAAATATGCCAAGGACATATTTGCTTGCAGAGTTTACAACGCTAGACTTGACATGGTGCCACGCGTCCTCAACAGATTTCCCCTCTTTAAATCCGAACTGAAACTCAGAAGCCACCTCATTGTAGGACTCCCTCAGTCTATATACCATCATCCTTTCCAGCACTTTTCCAAGTACCGGAAGGAGGCTGATACCCCGATATGAGCGTGGATCACTCCTCACTTTATCGGGCGACTTCAGGAGCACCACAACTTTAGCCTGCTTCCAAGCCTCAGGGAAATAGCCCTCACTGATACACCTCCCAAAGACTGACTCCAGATATTCCGGTATGGCCTTCCAGATGCTTTTACACATCTCTCCAGTCATACCATCAATACCCGGAGATTTCCTACTTTTGACTCGGTATATGCTATCATCAACTTCCATTCTCTCCAGTGGCGGAGGACTAATCATCTCCCCATAGGGAAGATGATCAGCCGATTCCGCCCCCGGAAAGAAAGTCTCAAGCAAGGCGTCCGTGCACTGTCTCCACGTCAGCAACGTAGTGTTACCAACCCGAAGACCCGACAAGTCCGCCTGTTGCCGTCTACCCCTAAGGATACGGTAAACCTTACCCCAGGGGTCATCCCTGTTGTCCTGTACGAAAGTACGCCACTCGTCCTCCTTCACGCTCACGATTCTGTCCTTGTAGACTCTCAAGGCAGCCAGATAGTCAGCTTTTCGCTGCACCAGATCTTCTGCATTAGAGCGCCTTCCCCTCTGGAATCGCTTCCTGAGACGACGAACGCTCCTCCGCATCAGATCCAGCTCGCGAGTCCACCACCTGACCCCTCCCTGACGAGTCTTGCGACAACGACCAAGGAGAGTATCATTAGTGGTACACATCCACCTATCTATCAGGCTGACTTGACTGTCAATAGTAAGTGCCCTAAAGTCGTCAATTGGAACATCCAACGCTGCCCACCGAAATGCGTCAGCATAGTTATCCCAATTGACGTCGCGTAGTTTCCACTTGCGTGGTAGGTACGTCCCGTCCGTTGCCCGTTGGTGGGAGACCACAATCTCAATGAGACTATGATCACTCACACCAAAGTCATCCCTAATCTTCCAGCTAAAACGGTATTCTGTCATTGCCCCCACATTGGCTAACGTCACGTCAATGTCACTACATCCTCTTGGACCATCAAAAGTGTACATATCACTAGGCTCATTGAGGACAATGAGCCGCTTTGTGACCAGCCATTCACTAAGCATGACACCTCGCAAGTAGTTCTGATGAGCAGAAGTATTCCCGCCCATCTTAGAGAACCACATGCGAGAGCATGCATTTGCGTCTAAACCAAGGATTATAGGTGAACTACTATCCAGTAGTAGTACCGAATCCATGTACCCTAAATAGGGTTCAAGAGGCCCCCCAAACCTACAGTAGATGCTTGTCAGTAGCATTCTACCAAAACCGCCCTCTACGCTAACGCAGACTCCCCAATCACTCCTACTCATAACCGTACAGTTAATGTAACTGTCCTTAATTATAATAGCGGCGTTGCCCCCCAAGTCCGTAAACGCTCGCATACCCCCCGGCAAACCCCTGATGTGACCATCCGTGACATACGGCTCCTGCACGAGTGCAAAAGTCGCATTCAGGTTGTACATCGCTTGACCTAGTTCGCAAATCACCGAATATGCCCGCTGGCAGTTAAGCTGCAAGATTTTCAAATCTGTACCCTCCATATTAATGGCGTGCGTTCGCCTTGGCAACAATGGCGCTGTATACCGGGCAGGCTGCAGACATCATCAGATGCCCAGCCGGAAGCCCCTTAAAGGCACAGTTCCTGCATCTCACCTCATTCTGGCAGCGTGAGGCTAAGTGGCCGGCCGTGCCACATAAACGACAGACATCAGTGTCCATCCTGCAGTTCCGTACCATGTGGTCGAAACCCAGGCATCTAAAGCAACTAGGAACTGCGTCGTGCTGTCGTACCATAAATGAGAACCACTTTATGTAGCACCTACCAGCGTCAAGCATATGCTGCATGGTATCAGCATTGCCCTCAAGGACGACATTCACTGCACCACCACTCGCTTTCCAAGGGCCAGTCACCAGACGAACGCTCCGCTTAAAGACCTCCTCAGACATCTTCTGTTTGAGATTCATCTCGTACAGCTCCGTCATAAATTCATCCGGGGTAATCTCCGGATGAACTCGCTGTACGACGATCCTCGGTCCAAGTTTGTCTCTCACCGACACCTCCAACCCAACCTCACCGAACTTGGCATTCTTCGCCACCTTCTCCCTCTCAGCTACCGACGGGGTCCGGATGACCGCTCCGCCATCGCGCATAGGTCGCAAATCATGCACACGCACACCTAAAGTGGGGCCAACCTCCTTCTGGACCTTCTCCACTACCTCCTTAGACGAGACACCCTTTTTCCCCTTAACCACCACCGACCACGTCTCCACAGGCTTTGGGGTAACAGCAGTTACGGCTGCGCGCATATCAGCTCTCACAGGTCGTTCAGCTGGGATTCTGGGAACTGCAAAAACAGGCCCAGCAGCTGGAGCAGATGAAACAGCAGGAACTGCAGCTTCCAATCTCCCCTTAAGGCGTTCATTTTCAGCCACCAACCTCATCAACAGGACCTCATATTTAGAGCACTGTTGCAGCACACCGCGCGCAAGCTGCTGATCGACGCCATCAGCGAGTACCATGGTAGTCACCACATCCGTCACCGCTTTCATCTCCTCAACACTGACGCTGGCCTTCTCCCTCATCGATGCGCCCCTCTTCCTCAAACGAGGTTTCCTGCCACCAGTAACCTCCTCTTCACTCACTAAATCATCAGTGACACTCATCGGGTCCACAACATTACCCGTAGCTACAGCGGCAACAGCAGCAACAGCACCTCTTTTCAGCTTCGGCGAGCTAGGTTTCGGGCGCTTCGACTTACTTTCCACCGATTCCTCCGCCTCGCTGTCGGTGTGGCGCACCTTGGGTACACCAGCCGGCGGCACAGAACGGGTATCATCGGTGGCAGTATCCGACGCATCACCCTTCGGCTTCTCACCCTTCCGCTTACTAGCAGGAGGCATAGTAAAAACCCCGAAAAAACAACCCAAATATCAGTAAAAATGAAGAAAAACCAGCAAAAATAGAATTTTGAAAAATTTCCCTCTTCAAAACTACGGGAATACCCCTACTATATATTACAAAGAATGTAATCACACAGGAATACCCTTATTAGCAGAGACACAAATTGGCAACACAGCCAAGACACCAACCAGTTAGCCAAGGCACGAACCACTTAGCCAAGACACAAACCGGAAATGGCCAACCCAAAACCGGAAGTGGTTAGCCAAGACACAAACCGGAAACACTTAGTCGAGGCACTTAGTCAAGACACAAACCGGAAATGGTCAACCCAAAACCGGAAGTACTTAGCCGAGACACGAACCTATCCGAGTCACAAACCACTTAGTGGAGTCACAAACCACTTAGTGGAGTCACACACCCACCTAGTGGCAACACCAACTCACTCACCCACACGTATGGCACCACCAAAAAAGCCGCCGGAGTTTGGCCTTGAGACTTGTCAGCGGAGTCTCAACTTTTGGCAGCGGAGTCTCAACTTTTCTATTACACACACACACACTATGTATAATAATACACACGTTTGATTCTTCGTCAACCGATTTTTAATCTGCCTATATCTTAGGCATCCGCCAACCGATTCACAAAATACCACTATCTCCCGAATCTACTGAGTCCAAGCTTTAAAATCCACTATCGCTCTTTTTAATATTCGCACTATAACACTTTAAATTTACGTACCGAAAATCCGCTTATAAAAACACGTCTGATCAGCTCAACGTAAAACGCACAAGTGTGTAGTAGATAGGGACAGTAGGAATCTCGTTAATCCATTCATGCGCGTCACTAATTAGATGACGAGGCATTTGGCTACCTTAAGAGAGTCATAGTTACTCCCGCCGTTTACCCGCGCTTACTTGAATTTCTTCACTTTGACATTCAGAGCACTGGGCAGAAATCACATTGTGTCAACACCCGCTAGGGCCATCACAATGCTTTGTTTTAATTAGACAGTCGGATTCCCCAAGTCCGTGCCAGTTCTGAATTGATTGTTAATTGATAGTCGTTATAATTTAAAAGGAATATATCTTGCGATAATTCCCTAAAAATTTTAGCAAGAAAGTTCCACAATTGGCTACGTAACTACTATCCGGGGAACAAGATCCGAGAATCTCTATTTACCCAGAACGAGTACATAAACCATGTTATTGCTTCCCAATCAAGCCCGACTATCTCAATCTTCAGAGCCAATCCTTATCCCGAAGTTACGGATCTAATTTGCCGACTTCCCTTACCTACATTATTCTATCGACTAGAGACTCTTCACCTTGGAGACCAGCTGCGGATATTGGTACGGCCTGTTGAGAAGTTTGCGTGACCCCACCATAAATTTTCAAGGTCCGAGGAGAAAATATCGACACAACAGTAAATGTCATGCTCTTCTAGTCCATCTACCATATCTCTCTTCGAAAGACTTCCATGGTAGTACGACTATAAAACAGAAAAGAAAACTCTTCCGATACCTCTCGACGGCTTCTTTATGGTCGTTCCTGTTGCCAGGATGAGCACAAGGCCCATATTTAATAACAAACGGATACTCAACAGGTTACGGAATTGGAACCGTATTCCCTTTCGTTCAAAATTATTCAAGTGTTTAATTACTAAGCAATTTTACTTCCTTTTCATTATAACTTGAAAATTTTCGGCTTTCGCCTTAAACTTAGGACCGACTAACTCGTGATCAACCACTGTTCACACGAAACCCTTCTCCACTTCAGTCCTCCAAGGTCTCATTCGATTATTTGCTACTACCACCAAGATCTGTACCAATGGCAGCTCCATGCAGGCTTACGCCAAACACTTCTATGCTCACCATTGTACCCTCCTACTCACTAAAGTTTCAAAGTTTATAATCCAACCGAAATTGAACATAAACCATTTACTTTAGCGGTAATGTATAGGTATACAACTTAAGCGCCATCCATTTTAAGGGCTAGTTGCTTCGGCAGGTGAGTTGTTACACACTCCTTAGCGGATTACGACTTCCATGTCCACCGTCCTGCTGTTTTAAGCAACCAACGCCTTTCATGGTATCTGCATGAGTTGTTAATTTGGGCACCGTAACATTACGTTTGGTTCATCCCACAGCGCCAGTTCTGCTTACCAAAAGTGGCCCACTGGGCACATTATATCACAACCACTACCTTCATACCAAGAAAGGTGAGGTTCTTACCCATTTAAAGTTTGAGAATAGGTTAAGATCGTTTCGACCCTAAGGCCTCTAATCATTCGCTTTACCAGATAAGATTATTTTACATAATTTTTAAATGCACCAGCTATCCTGAGGGAAACTTCGGAGGGAACCAGCTACTAGATGGTTCGATTGGTCTTTCGCCCCTATACTCAATTCTGACAATCGATTTGCACGTCAGAACTGTTTCGGTCTTCCATCAGGGTTTCCCCTGACTTCAACCTGATCAAGTATAGTTCACCATCTTTCGGGTCACAGCATATATGCTCAAGGTACGCTCTAGTTAGAGGTATAAATAATATAAATACTATTATACATAACTGTATAGAACGCCCCGGGATTGAATTAATAGACTATAAATAGGCTAAAAACTAATCCCATTAAATTAAGTTATGTTAATTACGCTATTAGGTTTTTATTCCCAATAACTTGCAAATATGTTAGACTCCTTGGTCCGTGTTTCAAGACGGGTCCCGAAGGTATCCTGAATCTTTCGCATTGTTAATCATATAAGTGCATATAATAAACATAAAGATCAATGATCAATATGCTATTATAAAATATAAATATTTAAGCACTATATATAATAAATCTATCAACACTTTATCAAATCAAAAGCATTTATTCGATATTAAAATGCAAGCAAAATAATTTGAATAAACTTAAGCAAATGATCTTATGATAAATATATTTATGTTAATAGATTACAATGTCCTTTATAGAAAAAATGCACACCATTATTATAATATTATAAATATTAAAATCATAAAGATGAATTTTCCATAACGGATATTCAGGTTCATCGGGCTTAACCTCTAAGCAGTTTCACGTACTATTTAACTCTCTATTCAGAGTTCTTTTCAACTTTCCCTCACGGTACTTGTTTACTATCGGTCTCATGGTTATATTTAGTTTTAGATGGAGTTTACCACCCACTTAGTGCTGCACTATCAAGCAACACGACTCTTTGGAAATGCCATCTAGTAATCATTAACGTTATACGGGCCTGGCACCCTCTTTGGGTAAATGGTCTCATTTAAGAAGGACTTAAATCGTTAATTTCTCATACTAGAAATTTGACATTCCATACACTGCATCTCACATTTGCCATAAAGACAAAGTGACTTAGTGCTGAACTATTTTCTTTTCGCTCGCCGCTACTAAGAAAATCCTTGTTAGTTTCTTTTCCTCCCCTCATTAATATGCTTAAATTCAGGGGGTAATCCCATATGAGTTGAGGTTGTAATAAAAAAATTTTTTAAATCATAAAATATCAAAACCACAAATAGAAATCATTTCTTTTATTTTCTGTTTAAATAAAAAATTCTTTTTAATAGAGAGGCAATCCTAGTTTCATAAAAAAATATTTTATGCTAGACCTTCCTCAATAAAAAAATGAATATAAAATATATAATATTAAATACTCTGATTTTATTCGTTAGAGGTTTTGTATCTTTAACTTTTAGTATTATGAATATAGTAGAATATCCAGTAATACAACATGTGCTTTTAAAAAATTTTACATATTAAATATATAAAAGATTTTTAAAGCAACTTATTTAGCATAGTCTTACAACCCTCAACCATATGTAGTCCAAGCAGCACTCTAATTATAAATTAAAGTACCTTACAGCATGGACTGCGATATGCGTTCAAAATGTCGATGTTCATGTGTCCTGCAGTTCACACGATGACGCACAGTTTGCTGCGTTCTTCATCGACCCATGAGCCAAGTGATCCACCGCTTAGAGTGATATATTTATTTTTGTTTAAATAGCAATTCATAAATTTGTTTATTGAAAGAAATCAAAAATACACCAAACCAAATTGGCATATATCAATTCCTTCAATAATATTTTTTTTAATTTTAAAACATACCACAAAGTTTGTTGCGAATATCTTAGTTCTTTTAGAAAGAACAATTTTTTTTAACTTGTATACAAGTACAACTATAATTGTGAGTTTAATTTTTATGCAATGTATGGATATACAATAAATTGTATTGCCAGTACACTAAAATGAATATATTATATATATTTCAAATATTCCCATCCAATGTATGATTTAAGTTCATAAATCAGTACATCTTTTTTTAATAAAAGAGAATAAAAGAAAATATATTATATATATATATAATTTCCAACGACTTTTTTTATAATATTATTAAAATATAATATTATTTTATTATTAAAGAGTTTTTCTTTCAATAACACTTTTAGTGTTTTTCTCTTTTTTTTTTATAAAAAAAAAATATTTAAATATTTTTAATTTTATTTTTATTAGCCTTTTTTTTTAAAGGGCATTATGTTTTTTTTTTTATTAATATTTTTTATATATAAATATATAAAAAAAAATTTTTTATCGGTTAGGAACACATTAATGATCCTTCCGCAGGTTCACCTACGGAAACCTTGTTACGACTTTTACTTCCTCTAAATAATCAAGTTCGGTCAACTTTTGCGAAACAACCGTAACACACAAGGCGTTACAGTGATCACGTCCGGAGACCTCACTAAATAATTCAATCGGTAGTAGCGACGGGCGGTGTGTACAAAGGGCAGGGACGTAATCAATGCGAGTTAATGACTCACACTTACTGGGAATTCCAAGTTCATGTGAACAGTTTCAGTTCACAATCCCAAGCATGAAAGTGGTTCAGCGGTTTACCCGGACCTCTCGGTCTAGGAAATACACGTTGATACTTTCATTGTAGCGCGCGTGCAGCCCAGGACATCTAAGGGCATCACAGACCTGTTATTGCTCAATCTCATTATTGCTAGACGCAATTTGTCCATTTAAGAAGCTAGTGTCCTTATAATGGGACAAACCAACAGGTACGGCTCCACTTTCATAAACACATTCAAACACTCACACATTTTACTGCACTCATGAATGAAGGCTACAAAAGCTTCAAACACCATAATCCTGAAAGCATCTATTTAATATATTTGAGTCTCGTTCGTTATCGGAATTAACCAGACAAATCACTCCACGAACTAAGAACGGCCATGCACCACCACCCATAGATTCGAGAAAGAGCTATCAATCTGTCTTACACACTTATGTTCGGACCTGGTAAGTTTTCCCGTGTTGAGTCAAATTAAGCCGCAGGCTCCACTCCTGGTGGTGCCCTTCCGTCAATTCCTTTAAGTTTCAGCTTTGCAACCATACTTCCCCCGGAGCCCAAAAGCTTTGGTTTCCCGGGAAGCGACTGAGAGAGCCATGATAGTAGCTACACCCAATTGCTAGCTGGCATCGTTTATGGTTAGAACTAGGGCGGTATCTGATCGCCTTCGAACCTCTAACTTTCGTTCTTGATTAATGAAAACATCTTTGGCAAATGCTTTCGCTTAAGTTAGTCTTACGACGGTCCAAGAATTTCACCTCTCGCGTCGTAATACTAATGCCCCCAAACTGCTTCTATTAATCATTACCTCTTGATCTAAAAACCAATGAAAGTAGAACAGAGGTCTTATTTCATTATTCCATGCACAAAATATTCAGGCATTTGGAGCCTGCTTTAAGCACTCTAATTTGTTCAAAGTAATTGTACCGGCCCACAACAACACTCGATGAAGAGCACTGAAGCAGGTTTAAATAGGAGGAATATGCACAAATACAAGTATTTAATACATATAAGAACTCCACCGGTAATACGCTTACATACATAAGGTACAGTACAAACTACAATTATAGTTGTACTACCCGTATGAAGCACAAGTTCAACTACGAACGTTTTAACCGCAACAACTTTAATATACGCTATTGGAGCTGGAGTTACCGCGGCTGCTGGCACCAGACTTGCCCTCCAATAGGTCCTTGTTAAAGGATTTAAAGTGTACTCATTCCAATTACAGGGCCTCTAATATGAGTCCTGTATTGTTATTTTTCGTCACTACCTCCCCGAGCTGGGAGTGGGTAATTTACGCGCCTGCTGCCTTCCTTAGATGTGGTAGCCGTTTCTCAGGCTCCCTCTCCGGAATCGAACCCTGATTCCCCGTTACCCGTTGCAACCATGGTAGTCCTAGATACTACCATCAAAAGTTGATAGGGCAGACATTTGAAAGATCTGTCGTCGGTACAAGACCATACGATCAGCAAGTTATCTAGAGTTCAACCATAATAACGATCTTGCGATCGCTTGGTTTTAGCCTAATAAAAGCATACGTCCCAAAGGTCCGTATTTATATTGCATGTATTAGCTCTAGAATTACCACAGTTATCCAAGTAACTGTTAACGATCTAAGGAACCATAACTGATATAATGAGCCTTTTGCGGTTTCACTTTTAATTCGTGTGTACTTAGACATGCATGGCTTAATCTTTGAGACAAGCATATAACTACTGGCAGGATCAACCAGAATAATGTTTTATTTATATTATTTGTTTTCAATTGGTTTTAGTTGAAAAGAAATTTAACGAAAATCAGCTTTTTATCGCGTCATATTCGTCATTCCAAATTCACTGTTCTTGATTTTTAAACAATATATTGTTCTATTATCATTTATTTCACATTGCATCATATAATATTTTTCAATATATATGATATTTTTTGATATGCAATTAAGAATTACATTTCATTCATATTTCATTTTTACATTTTATACATTTTTGAAAAACACCAAAAAATCTTCACCAAAAAAATCTTATATAAAAAAAACTAAGAAAATACTTATTTTTCTTTATTCGATTTTAACAAAATAAATTTACCAATGCAAATATTGAAATCCCCAAGAATATAAAAAAATTCTTGTTCTAGAGACCAAAGCATCATAAATAATTTTAGCACATTGAATAAAAATTAATTTTAATATTTCAATAAAGAAAAATTAAAATTATAAAAAAAAAAAATAAAATAAATAATTACACTAACGAATAACTATACAGTTCAATCAACAAACTAAAAAAATTTGTCGACAAACTTAAATAGATTCATCGTTAGCGGCAAATAAACTAAAAAAAGTTTTCATTGCTCTCCCCACACACAAAATACTATACCACATATATTCAACGCAAATAATAAAATAGATATTTAAAAACCTCAATACACAATATAAAAAACAAGCAAATAGTTCCAACATTCACGTTGTAACATTCTTGCACAATATCATCATTCGCATTCGATTTTCATTCTTAAATCAATTTTAACACACCGTATATTAGTATTTTTGATGTTTTGTGTGAATATTTAGTATCTCTGCATTTTATGTCAAGAGTATATAGAGATAGTTACATACAACTTCCCCGCCAATTTCGTTTTCCGAAACTTTAAAATTGTATATCTTGAGTTCTAAGCAACTTTTTTGAAATTTTCTTTTTGATTATGAATCGTACGAATTATTACTAATTTTTGGATAAAAAAAATTTTTAAATTTTCTAAAATTGTAGATTTTTTTTTTTTGAAATTTCAAAATTTCAAAATTTCTATTTCCCTAACTTACAAAAGTAAGAAAAATTAAAATAAAATTTTATCGATTTTGATAATTTTTTTAAGAAATTTCATACAATATGAACTAATATCAACATCTAAATAGATTTTCTTTTCAAATTGTTCAATATTTCAAAATAAAAAATTTTCGATTTTTTCAAAAATTTTATTATTTTATGAAATATTTCCTTAAATTGTAAAAATTTGTATGAAAAATATACTTTTCTTTATTATTTTTGGGATTTTGTATGAAAATCATTATAGATTTTAGTCCACATTTTTTTCAATTTATAACATTTAACTAATAAATAGTATTATTTTCACAAATTTAACAAATTTGTATAAAAATTTAACTTTTCTTTATTATTTTTGGTACTATTATAAAGGAAAATCATTATAGATTTTATTAAATCCACAATACATTTCATATTTTGTTTTGTTTTGTGTAGTAGTATTGTTATTATTAGTAGAGGAGTAAAACTAAATAATTTTAATACATACATCCATCCATCTATACATTCATCTCATTAGCAAACAACATTTTTGTGTATAAGTAATAGAGTAGAGTAGAGTAAAACTAAATAATTTTAATACATCTATCATCAGCAAACAAGGGACAGTATAATTTTCCTAGGGACAGTAGGAAACTCGTTAATCCATTCATATGTGTCACTAATTAGATGACGAGAACTTTGTCTACCTAATGACGTTAATATTTAATTCCGCCGTTCAACCGCGCTTACAGTATCACATTTTTGTGTAAGCATTAGAGTAAAACTACTCTATCGTTATTTTTATCGCTTAATAATGATGTGTGAGCCAATATTTTTTCTTTTTTCACAATGATGTGGCGATGAGAGCCAACATTTTTTTTAAATAAATTTTTCTACTTTGAAATTAGAATGAAACTACTCAGTATTTTTCTTTTTTTTACTTCATAATGATAGGATGAGCCAATATTTTATTATTTTCTTCACAATAATGTGATGAGCCAATATTTTATTAAATTTTTTCATAATGATGTGGTGATGAGAGTCAACATTTTTTTTTTAAATATAGGGACAGTAGGAATCTCGTTAATCCATTCATATGCATCACTAATTCGATGATGAGGACTTTGTCTAACTTAAGACCTTAATATTTAATGCCGCCGTTCAACAGCGCTTACTGAACTTTCTTCACATTGACAACATTCAGAGCACTGGACAGAATCAAATTTTTGTCAGCATTAGAGTAAAACTACTTTGTATTTTTTCATTGTCGCTTAATAATGACATAGCGGAGCCATCATTTTTTTTTTTTGTAATAAATTTTAGAGTAAAACTACTTTGTATTTTTTCATTATCGCTTAATAATGATGAACTGAGCCATCATTTTTTTTTTTTTGTAATAAATTTTAGAGTAAAACTACTTTGTATTTTTTCATTATCGCTTAATAATGATGAACTGAGCCATCATTTTTTTTTTTTGTAATAAATTTTTTCATCTCATCAACCACGCTTACTCGAATTTCTTCACATTGACATTCAGAGCACTTGGCAGAATGAAATTTTTCAAAACATTGTTAAGAAAAATATTTATTATTTAGTTAATTTCTTTTCACACATTCAATTTTCAAAATATTCTTATTTATTATTTGTATAATAAAGAATCTAGTGTTTAATCCATTCAATATCAAAACATCATGAGCTGCTTACTCGATTTTGTTAACATTAGAGTAAAACTAGTTAAACCATTCATATTCATCATCACTATTTGTATGACGAGGTATTTGGCTACCTTATGATCTTAATATTTGCTACAGCCGTTTAAAAAACAAATAATGGCTCAGTACCTCATTATTAAGCGACAATGAAAAAATTCAAAGTAGTTTTACTCTAAAATTTATTTATGGGCAGAATAAAATTTTTCAAAACATTGTTAAGAAAAATATTTATTATTTAGTTAATTTCTTTTCACACATTCAATTTTCAAAATATTCTTCTTTATTATTTGTATAATAAAGAATCTAGTGTTTAATCCATTCAATATCAAAACATCATGAGCTACTTACTCGATTTTGTTAACATTAGAGTAAAACTAGTTAAACCATTCATATTCATCATCACTATTTGTATGATGACGAGGTATTTGGCTACCTTATGATCTTAATATTTAATACAGCCGTTTAAACGCGCTTACTCGAATTTCTTCACATTGACATTCAGAGCACTTGGCAGAATGAAATTTTTCAAAACATTGTTAAGAAAAATATTTATTATTTAGTTAATTTCTTTTCACACATTCAATTTTCAAAATATTCTCATTTATTATTTGTATAATAAATAATCTAGTGTTTAATCCATTCAATATCAAAACATCATGAGCTGCTTACTCGATTTTGTTAAAATTAGAGTAAAACTAGTTAAACCATTCATATTCATCATCACTATTTGTATGACGAGGTATTTGGCTACCTCCTTATGATCTTAATATTTAATACAGCCGTTTAAACGCGCTTACTCGAATTTCTTCACATTGACATTCAGAGCACTTGGCAGAATGAAATTTTTCAAAACATTGTTAAGAAAAATATTTTTATTATTTAGTTAATTTCTTTTCACACATTCAATTTTCAAAATATTCTTATTTATTATTTGTATAATAAAGAATCTAGAGTTTAATCCATTCAATATCAAAACATCACGAGCAGCTTACTCGATTTTGTTAACATAGAGTAAAACTAGTTAATCCATTCATATTCATCACTATTTGTATGACGAGGTATTTGGCTACCTCTCTCTTATGATCTTAATATTTAATACAGCCGTTTAAACGCGCTTACTCGAATTTCTTCACATTGACATTCAGAGCACTGGGCAGAATAAAATTTTTCAAAAACATTGTTAAGAAAAATATTTTTATTATTTAGTTAATTTCTTTTCACACATTCAATTTTCAAAATATTCTTATTTATTATTTGTATAATTATAAAGAATCTAGAGTTTAATCCATTCAATATCAAAACATCATGAGTTGCTTACTCGATTTTGTTAACTTTAGAGTAAAACTACTCTGTCTATAAAAAAATAAACAGATTTGAAAAAGTCTTTTATTATTTTTTTTATGAGACCGAAAACACATATAAATAAATAAATGATATGCAATCACATGATGAGAGATTCGAAAAAATCTTTTATTTTCTTATATATTATATATAATGGTTAATATTATTATTCACTTTATAATATATATTATATATATATTTATTTATTAATGCCCGCGCTTTATTATATATTTACTATATATAAACATTTCATGTATATTTATATATTAATAAACAACATAATAATACATGAAAGGACTTATTATTCTTTTGATTATTATATACATTTTTATATATAATAAATATAATATTTTATTTAATATTATATATATATAATATAACAACATCTATTTAATATTTTCATTTATATGATGCTTTTTCTATTATTATATTTATTATATCTCCAACCCACCACCACCACCATCATTGTTATAATATAATAAATATAATATTACTTTTTTCTTTAATTATTATATATAATTAATTTAAAACTATATTAATAATATAAAACCATTATATAATCTTTTCATGTATAATGCGCCTTTTATTTTATTATATTTACTATATAAATAATAAATATAATACTACTTCTTCTTCTTTTCTTGATTATTATATTATAATAATAATGTTTTATTTAATACTATATAAATAACATATATAATATTTGTATGTATAATGTTTTTTTCTTATTACATTTACTATATATATATATTAAAACATATATATAATAAATATAAGTAAACGACTTGACTTCTTGATAGGGAGAAGAGCCGATAATAATGATATTAATAAATAAAATGCTTTTATTTAAAAA
>NC_088785.1:457194-464694 GCF_958450345.1 Calliphora vicina | reverse complement strand
TAAAGTGAACACCCCGTAAGTACATGTAACCAGTCCTCCGTCCCCTGTCCACAACCACAGTCCGGCGAATCTGACAGACCCCTTTTATGCAAAAATGCATTCAAGGAGCCATGTCCGGTCAGTATAAAACCCAAACTCAAGCCAAAGCCAAAGTTCGGGCGTTCCCTAACAAATGTAGCGTCCCGTATAAACTCGTGAGTGACCCGCCCGTTGTTGCTGTTCGTCCAGCGTGAACGCCATCTTGAAACAAGATGATCGTCCAGCAGGAGTTTCGTCCGTCTTGAGTCCAACCCTACCACGTCAGAAGCAGAAATCCAGTCATGACTAAGAAGTGGCAGCCCCTTCTTGACCTTAAAAGCAATACCACGCCGTATTACTTCCAAGTCAAGGGGAGCCGCACCCAGCAGGACCTGAAGAGCATCCGTCGAGACCGTATGGCAAACTGGCATGCAAGCCAGCATTGCAACTCTCTGACAAGTCAATGACTTTTTGCGGCCCACAACAGACATAACCGTTTCGTACCATACGGATGAGCCAAACGTTGCACAAGCAACGAAAAGTCCACCATATATGGTACGCACAGCACGCCTGCCAAGACCCCAGTCACTTCTAAGGATGCGTCTGATACAACTTGCAACGACAGTCAGCTTTTCTCGAACCACAGAGAGATGAGCGAAGAAGCTCATTCTCTCACCCATCGTAATTCCCAGATACTTGACCTGGGTCACGTATCTGAGAAAAACGTCACCAGATCGAACTGACGGGGAACGAGTCCGCGATAAGATGCCTTTCAGCATCATCATCACGGTTTTCTCCCTCGACACTTCAACACCGACACTGTTCCCCCACTCATTGACCTCACGCATGGCCTGCTCACCTCTTCTCTCCAGCTCAGCACGAGACTGACCTTCGATTAAGATGAGCAAGTCATCCGCGTAAGCACAGAGTCGGCAAGACGCCGCCAGAGACCTCAACAAGGGATCCATCATTAGGTTCCAAATAAATGGACCACAGATAGACCCCTGAGGGCAGCCCCTGGCAACATCCCTGCAAACAGTATCGTTGGCGCCTACCACAAAAGCTTTCCTGCCGCTGAAGTAACTACTCCATAGGGAGAGCTCTCGACAGCCAACTAAACGCAGTCTATCAAGAACCTCTCTCCAAGAGAGATAATCAAACGCACCCTTAAAATCAACAAATATGCCAAGGACATATTTGCTTGCAGAGTTTACAACGCTAGACTTGACATGGTGCCACGCGTCCTCAACAGATTTCCCCTCTTTAAATCCGAACTGAAACTCAGAAGCCACCTCATTGTAGGACTCCCTCAGTCTATATACCATCATCCTTTCCAGCACTTTTCCAAGTACCGGAAGGAGGCTGATACCCCGATATGAGCGTGGATCACTCCTCACTTTATCGGGCGACTTCAAGAGCACCACAACTTTAGCCTGCTTCCAAGCCTCAGGGAAATAGCCCTCACTGATACACCTCCCAAAGACTGACTCCAGATATTCCGGTATGGCCTTCCAGATGCTTTTACACATCTCTCCAGTCATACCATCAATACCCGGAGATTTCCTACTTTTGACTCGGTATATGCTATCATCAACTTCCATTCTTTCCAGTGGCGGAGGACTAATCATCTCCCCATAGGGAAGATGATCAGCCGATTCCGCCCCCGGAAAGAAAGTCTCAAGCAAGGCGTCCGTGCACTGTCTCCACGTCAGCAACGTTGTGTTACCAACCCGAAGACCCGACAAGTCCGCCTGTTGCCGTCTACCCCTAAGGATACGGTAAACCTTACCCCAGGGGTCATCCCTGTTGTCCTGTACGAAAGTACGCCACTCGTCCTCCTTCACACTCACGATTCTGTCCTTGTAGACTCTCAAGGCAGCCAGATAGTCAGCTTTTCGCTGCACCAGATCTTCTGCATTAGAGCGCCTTCCCCTCTGGAATCGCTTCCTGAGACGACGAACGCTCCTCCGCATCAGATCCAGCTCGCGAGTCCACCACCTGACCCCTCCCTGACGAGTCTTGCGACAACGACCAAGGAGAGTATCATTAGTGGTACACATCCACCGATCTATCAGGCTGACTTGACTGTCAATAGTAAGTGCCCTAAAGTCGTCAATTGGAACATCCAACGCTGCCCACCGAAAAGCGTCAGCATAGTTATCCCAATTGACGTCGCGTAGTTTCCACTTGCGTGGTAGGTACGTCCCGTCCGTTGCCCGTTGGTGGGAGACCACAATCTCAATGAGACTATGATCACTCACACCAAAGTCATCCCTAATCTTCCAGCTAAAACGGTATTCTGTCATTGCCCCCATATTGGCTAACGTCACGTCAATGTCACTACATCCTCTTGGACCATCAAAAGTGTACATCTCACTAGGCTCATTGAGGACAATGAGCCGCTTTGTGACCAGCCATTCACTAAGCATGACACCTCGCAAGTAGTTCTGATGAGCAGAAGTATTCCCGCCCATCTTAGAGAACCACATGCGAGAGCATGCATTTGCGTCTAAACCAAGGATTATAGGTGAACTACTATCCAGTAGTAGTACCGAATCCATGTACCCTAAATAGGGTTCAAGAGGCCCCCCAAACCTACAGTAGATGCTTGTCAGTAGCATTCTACCAAAACCGCCCTCTACGCTAACGCAGACTCCCCAATCACTCCTACTCATAACCGTACAGTTAATGTAACTGTCCTTAATTATAATAGCGGCGTTGCCCCCCAAGTCCGTAAACGCTCGCATACCCCCCGGCAAACCCCTGATGTGACCATCCGTGACATACGGCTCCTGCACGAGTGCAAAAGTCGCATTCAGGTTGTACATCGCTTGACCTAGTTCGCAAATCACCGAATATGCCCGCTGGCAGTTAAGCTGCAAGATTTTCAAATCTGTACCCTCCATATTAATGGCGTGCGTTCGCCTTGGCAACAATGGCGCTGTATACCGGGCAGGCTGCAGACATCATCAGATGCCCAGCCGGAAGCCCCTTAAAGGCACAGTTCCTGCATCTCACCTCATTCTGGCAGCGTGAGGCTAAGTGGCCGGCCGTGCCACATAAGCGACAGACATCAGTCTTCATCCTGCAGTCCCGTACCATGTGGTCGAAACCCAGGCATCTAAAGCAGCTGGGGACTGCGTCGTGTCGTCGTACCGTAAATGAGAACCATTTCACGTAGCACCTTCCGATATCAAGCAATTGCTGCAAAGTATCAGCATTGCCCTCAAGTACGACGTTTACCGGGCTGCCATTAGGCTTCCAAGGGCCAGTCACCAGACGAACGCTCCGTTTAAAGACTTCCTCGGACATCACCTGCTTCAGATTCATCTCGTACAGCTCCGTCATAAATTCATCCGGGGTAATCTCCGGATGAACCCGCTGCACGACGATCCTTGGCCCGAGCTTGTCTCTCACCGACACCTCCAACCCTACCTCACCAAACTTAGTATTCTTCGCTACCTTCTCCCTTTCCGCTACCGACGGGGTCCGAATGACCGCTCCGCCATCTCGCATAGGCCGCAACTCGTGAACCCGAACACCCAACGTGGGGCCGACCTCCTGCTCGACCTTCCTCATTACTTCCTTAGAGGTTGCACCGCCCTTACCACGAACAACAACCGACCAGGTCTCCACTGGCTTCGGTACCGCCGGAAGAACAGCCGCAGAATTAGCAGCCACAGCTACGGGTGCCCGGGCAGAATGCCGGGGAACAGGCAACATTGGCGGCGGCATCTGGGTTGTCCCGACAGCATCCAATCGTCCTCTAAGCCGCTCATTATCTAGCATGAGACGCATAAGAAGCTCCTCATATCTCGATGATACTTCGATTACCTTCTTGGCCAGCACCACATCAACACCTGGCTCCAGCATGACCTGCGTAAGGTCCCTGGTGACCTCCTTAAGCTCCCCCACATAATCAGAAGAGGCAGTGGTAGCCCTCTTCTTCCTCCTCGACCTGTTGGTGGTGTTGTCTTCAGCAGACCCCATCACTTCATCAGCAGCAGAAGGAGCAACATATACAGCTGAAACAGCAGTAGCAGCACGCTTCGACTTGGGAGACCCCGGTTTAAACCGTTTGCTCCCAGAGTCCTCCACCTCCACCTCCGTACCCGAAACCTCACTCTCAGAATGCCGCACTTTAGGTACGGCAACTGGGGGCACAAACATCACGTCGTCAGTGGCGGTATCCGACGCGTCACCCCTAGGCTTCGCCTTCTCGCCTTTCCTCTTACCAGCCGGAGGCATGGTATGAAACTAGAAAAACTCGAAGAAAAAACAATAAAAAACGATAAAAATAGTACCAAAAGACACAAATCAGAAAAAATTTCCAATTTATAGGAACTCCCTACTATCCGTCAGCAAAAAATGTGAATTGCCCTAATAGCCAAGACACCAAAACACAAAGTAGCACGGACACACACCACTTAGTGGAGACACACACCACTTAGCGGAGACACAAACCGGAAATGGTCGAACCAAAACCGGATGTGAACTGCGTTACCGACCGGAAGTGGACACTATTACCAATGCAGTTTCGCACTGCCTTACCAATGCGGTTTTCGTCGACTTATCGACTTACCGACCGCACTGCCTTACCAACACTGCCTTACCCACACTGCCTTACCCGCACTGCCTTACCCGCACTGTATTACCCGCACTGTATTACCCGAACCGTGTTACCCGAACCGTATTACCACTATGAACTGTATTACCAGTTACAAGTGGCAGCACCGACACACACACTCGCCGTATGGCAACACCGAAAAAAGCCGCCGGAGATTGGCCTTGAGACACTTTGTCAGCGGAGTCTCAACTTTTGCCAGCGGAGTCTCAACTTTTTTACTTACAATTGTACACACACACGCACTATGTACAAAAGTCACACACGTTTTAAAGTTTATAGGCCGATTTTTCATCCGCCTATATCTTTTCAATCCTTCAACCGATTTCAAAAATACGAATATTTCCGAAATCCTCAGAGTCCCAGCTTTTATAATCACTATCGCTCACTTCACTATTTAAACTTTTCACTCGAAAAATTACACCCGAAACTTACGCTTATAAAAACACGTCCGTACTCAACGGCAGTCACAGCAAAAGTGAGTAGATAGGGACAGTAGGAATCTCGTTAATCCATTCATGCGCGTCACTAATTAGATGACGAGGCATTTGGCTACCTTAAGAGAGTCATAGTTACTCCCGCCGTTTACCCGCGCTTACTTGAATTTCTTCACTTTGACATTCAGAGCACTGGGCAGAAATCACATTGTGTCAACACCCGCTAGGGCCATCACAATGCTTTGTTTTAATTAGACAGTCGGATTCCCCAAGTCCGTGCCAGTTCTGAATTGATTGTTAATTGATAGTCGTTATAATTTAAAAGGAATATATCTTGCGATAATTCCCTAAAAATTTTAGCAAGAAAGTTCCACAATTGGCTACGTAACTACTATCCGGGGAACAAGATCCGAGAATCTCTATTTACCCAGAACGAGTACATAAACCATGTTATTGCTTCCCAATCAAGCCCGACTATCTCAATCTTCAGAGCCAATCCTTATCCCGAAGTTACGGATCTAATTTGCCGACTTCCCTTACCTACATTATTCTATCGACTAGAGACTCTTCACCTTGGAGACCAGCTGCGGATATTGGTACGGCCTGTTGAGAAGTTTGCGTGACCCCACCATAAATTTTCAAGGTCCGAGGAGAAAATATCGACACAACAGTAAATGTCATGCTCTTCTAGTCCATCTACCATATCTCTCTTCGAAAGACTTCCATGGTAGTACGACTATAAAACAGAAAAGAAAACTCTTCCGATACCTCTCGACGGCTTCTTTATGGTCGTTCCTGTTGCCAGGATGAGCACAAGGCCCATATTTAATAACAAACGGATACTCAACAGGTTACGGAATTGGAACCGTATTCCCTTTCGTTCAAAATTATTCAAGTGTTTAATTACTAAGCAATTTTACTTCCTTTTCATTATAACTTGAAAATTTTCGGCTTTCGCCTTAAACTTAGGACCGACTAACTCGTGATCAACCACTGTTCACACGAAACCCTTCTCCACTTCAGTCCTCCAAGGTCTCATTCGATTATTTGCTACTACCACCAAGATCTGTACCAATGGCAGCTCCATGCAGGCTTACGCCAAACACTTCTATGCTCACCATTGTACCCTCCTACTCACTAAAGTTTCAAAGTTTATAATCCAACCGAAATTGAACATAAACCATTTACTTTAGCGGTAATGTATAGGTATACAACTTAAGCGCCATCCATTTTAAGGGCTAGTTGCTTCGGCAGGTGAGTTGTTACACACTCCTTAGCGGATTACGACTTCCATGTCCACCGTCCTGCTGTTTTAAGCAACCAACGCCTTTCATGGTATCTGCATGAGTTGTTAATTTGGGCACCGTAACATTACGTTTGGTTCATCCCACAGCGCCAGTTCTGCTTACCAAAAGTGGCCCACTGGGCACATTATATCACAACCACTACCTTCATACCAAGAAAGGTGAGGTTCTTACCCATTTAAAGTTTGAGAATAGGTTAAGATCGTTTCGACCCTAAGGCCTCTAATCATTCGCTTTACCAGATAAGATTATTTTACATAATTTTTAAATGCACCAGCTATCCTGAGGGAAACTTCGGAGGGAACCAGCTACTAGATGGTTCGATTGGTCTTTCGCCCCTATACTCAATTCTGACAATCGATTTGCACGTCAGAACTGTTTCGGTCTTCCATCAGGGTTTCCCCTGACTTCAACCTGATCAAGTATAGTTCACCATCTTTCGGGTCACAGCATATATGCTCAAGGTACGCTCTAGTTAGAGGTATAAATAATATAAATACTATTATACATAACTGTATAGAACGCCCCGGGATTGAATTAATAGACTATAAATAGGCTAAAAACTAATCCCATTAAATTAAGTTATGTTAATTACGCTATTAGGTTTTTATTCCCAATAACTTGCAAATATGTTAGACTCCTTGGTCCGTGTTTCAAGACGGGTCCCGAAGGTATCCTGAATCTTTCGCATTGTTAATCATATAAGTGCATATAATAAACATAAAGATCAATGATCAATATGCTATTATAAAATATAAATATTTAAGCACTATATATAATAAATCTATCAACACTTTATCAAATCAAAAGCATTTATTCGATATTAAAATGCAAGCAAAATAATTTGAATAAACTTAAGCAAATGATCTTATGATAAATATATTTATGTTAATAGATTACAATGTCCTTTATAGAAAAAATGCACACCATTATTATAATATTATAAATATTAAAATCATAAAGATGAATTTTCCATAACGGATATTCAGGTTCATCGGGCTTAACCTCTAAGCAGTTTCACGTACTATTTAACTCTCTATTCAGAGTTCTTTTCAACTTTCCCTCACGGTACTTGTTTACTATCGGTCTCATGGTTATATTTAGTTTTAGATGGAGT
>NC_088785.1:449694-452194 GCF_958450345.1 Calliphora vicina | reverse complement strand
ATACATCCATCCATCTATACATTCATCTCATTAGCAAACAACATTTTTGTGTATAAGTAATAGAGTAGAGTAGAGTAAAACTAAATAATTTTAATACATCTATCATCAGCAAACAAGGGACAGTATAATTTTCCTAGGGACAGTAGGAAACTCGTTAATCCATTCATATGTGTCACTAATTAGATGACGAGAACTTTGTCTACCTAATGACGTTAATATTTAATTCCGCCGTTCAACCGCGCTTACAGTATCACATTTTTGTGTAAGCATTAGAGTAAAACTACTCTATCGTTATTTTTATCGCTTAATAATGATGTGTGAGCCAATATTTTTTCTTTTTTCACAATGATGTGGCGATGAGAGCCAACATTTTTTTTAAATAAATTTTTCTACTTTGAAATTAGAATGAAACTACTCAGTATTTTTCTTTTTTTTACTTCATAATGATAGGATGAGCCAATATTTTATTATTTTCTTCACAATAATGTGATGAGCCAATATTTTATTAAATTTTTTCATAATGATGTGGTGATGAGAGTCAACATTTTTTTTTTAAATATAGGGACAGTAGGAATCTCGTTAATCCATTCATATGCATCACTAATTCGATGATGAGGACTTTGTCTAACTTAAGACCTTAATATTTAATGCCGCCGTTCAACAGCGCTTACTGAAATTTCTTCACATTGACAACATTCAGAGCACTGGACAGAATCAAATTTTTGTCAGCATTAGAGTAAAACTACTTTGTATTTTTTCATTGTCGCTTAATAATGACATAGCGGAGCCATCATTTTTTTTTTTTGTAATAAATTTTAGAGTAAAACTACTTTGTATTTTTTCATTATCGCTTAATAATGATGAACTGAGCCATCATTTTTTTTTTTTTGTAATAAATTTTAGAGTAAAACTACTTTGTATTTTTTCATTATCGCTTAATAATGATGAACTGAGCCATCATTTTTTTTTTTTGTAATAAATTTTTTCATCTCATCAACCACGCTTACTCGAATTTCTTCACATTGACATTCAGAGCACTTGGCAGAATGAAATTTTTCAAAACATTGTTAAGAAAAATATTTATTATTTAGTTAATTTCTTTTCACACATTCAATTTTCAAAATATTCTTATTTATTATTTGTATAATAAAGAATCTAGTGTTTAATCCATTCAATATCAAAACATCATGAGCTGCTTACTCGATTTTGTTAACATTAGAGTAAAACTAGTTAAACCATTCATATTCATCATCACTATTTGTATGACGAGGTATTTGGCTACCTTATGATCTTAATATTTGCTACAGCCGTTTAAAAAACAAATAATGGCTCAGTACCTCATTATTAAGCGACAATGAAAAAATTCAAAGTAGTTTTACTCTAAAATTTATTTATGGGCAGAATAAAATTTTTCAAAACATTGTTAAGAAAAATATTTATTATTTAGTTAATTTCTTTTCACACATTCAATTTTCAAAATATTCTTCTTTATTATTTGTATAATAAAGAATCTAGTGTTTAATCCATTCAATATCAAAACATCATGAGCTACTTACTCGATTTTGTTAACATTAGAGTAAAACTAGTTAAACCATTCATATTCATCATCACTATTTGTATGATGACGAGGTATTTGGCTACCTTATGATCTTAATATTTAATACAGCCGTTTAAACGCGCTTACTCGAATTTCTTCACATTGACATTCAGAGCACTTGGCAGAATGAAATTTTTCAAAACATTGTTAAGAAAAATATTTATTATTTAGTTAATTTCTTTTCACACATTCAATTTTCAAAATATTCTCATTTATTATTTGTATAATAAATAATCTAGTGTTTAATCCATTCAATATCAAAACATCATGAGCTGCTTACTCGATTTTGTTAAAATTAGAGTAAAACTAGTTAAACCATTCATATTCATCATCACTATTTGTATGACGAGGTATTTGGCTACCTCCTTATGATCTTAATATTTAATACAGCCGTTTAAACGCGCTTACTCGAATTTCTTCACATTGACATTCAGAGCACTTGGCAGAATGAAATTTTTCAAAACATTGTTAAGAAAAATATTTTTATTATTTAGTTAATTTCTTTTCACACATTCAATTTTCAAAATATTCTTATTTATTATTTGTATAATAAAGAATCTAGAGTTTAATCCATTCAATATCAAAACATCACGAGCAGCTTACTCGATTTTGTTAACATAGAGTAAAACTAGTTAATCCATTCATATTCATCACTATTTGTATGACGAGGTATTTGGCTACCTCTCTCTTATGATCTTAATATTTAATACAGCCGTTTAAACGCGCTTACTCGAATTTCTTCACATTGACATTCAGAGCACTGGGCAGAATAAAATTTTTCAAAAACATTGTTAAGAAAAATATTTTTATTATTTAGTTAATTTCTTTTCACACATTCAATTTTCAAAATATTCTTATTTATTATTTGTATAATTATAAAGAATCTAGAGTTTAATCCATTCA
>NC_088785.1:437194-439694 GCF_958450345.1 Calliphora vicina | reverse complement strand
ATTTAATTCCGCCGTTCAACCGCGCTTACAGTATCACATTTTTGTGTAAGCATTAGAGTAAAACTACTCTATCGTTATTTTTATCGCTTAATAATGATGTGTGAGCCAATATTTTTTCTTTTTTCACAATGATGTGGCGATGAGAGCCAACATTTTTTTTAAATAAATTTTTCTACTTTGAAATTAGAATGAAACTACTCAGTATTTTTCTTTTTTTTACTTCATAATGATAGGATGAGCCAATATTTTATTATTTTCTTCACAATAATGTGATGAGCCAATATTTTATTAAATTTTTTCATAATGATGTGGTGATGAGAGTCAACATTTTTTTTTTAAATATAGGGACAGTAGGAATCTCGTTAATCCATTCATATGCATCACTAATTCGATGATGAGGACTTTGTCTAACTTAAGACCTTAATATTTAATGCCGCCGTTCAACAGCGCTTACTGAAATTTCTTCACATTGACAACATTCAGAGCACTGGACAGAATCAAATTTTTGTCAGCATTAGAGTAAAACTACTTTGTATTTTTTCATTGTCGCTTAATAATGACATAGCGGAGCCATCATTTTTTTTTTTTGTAATAAATTTTAGAGTAAAACTACTTTGTATTTTTTCATTATCGCTTAATAATGATGAACTGAGCCATCATTTTTTTTTTTTTGTAATAAATTTTAGAGTAAAACTACTTTGTATTTTTTCATTATCGCTTAATAATGATGAACTGAGCCATCATTTTTTTTTTTTGTAATAAATTTTTTCATCTCATCAACCACGCTTACTCGAATTTCTTCACATTGACATTCAGAGCACTTGGCAGAATGAAATTTTTCAAAACATTGTTAAGAAAAATATTTATTATTTAGTTAATTTCTTTTCACACATTCAATTTTCAAAATATTCTTATTTATTATTTGTATAATAAAGAATCTAGTGTTTAATCCATTCAATATCAAAACATCATGAGCTGCTTACTCGATTTTGTTAACATTAGAGTAAAACTAGTTAAACCATTCATATTCATCATCACTATTTGTATGACGAGGTATTTGGCTACCTTATGATCTTAATATTTGCTACAGCCGTTTAAAAAACAAATAATGGCTCAGTACCTCATTATTAAGCGACAATGAAAAAATTCAAAGTAGTTTTACTCTAAAATTTATTTATGGGCAGAATAAAATTTTTCAAAACATTGTTAAGAAAAATATTTATTATTTAGTTAATTTCTTTTCACACATTCAATTTTCAAAATATTCTTCTTTATTATTTGTATAATAAAGAATCTAGTGTTTAATCCATTCAATATCAAAACATCATGAGCTACTTACTCGATTTTGTTAACATTAGAGTAAAACTAGTTAAACCATTCATATTCATCATCACTATTTGTATGATGACGAGGTATTTGGCTACCTTATGATCTTAATATTTAATACAGCCGTTTAAACGCGCTTACTCGAATTTCTTCACATTGACATTCAGAGCACTTGGCAGAATGAAATTTTTCAAAACATTGTTAAGAAAAATATTTATTATTTAGTTAATTTCTTTTCACACATTCAATTTTCAAAATATTCTCATTTATTATTTGTATAATAAATAATCTAGTGTTTAATCCATTCAATATCAAAACATCATGAGCTGCTTACTCGATTTTGTTAAAATTAGAGTAAAACTAGTTAAACCATTCATATTCATCATCACTATTTGTATGACGAGGTATTTGGCTACCTCCTTATGATCTTAATATTTAATACAGCCGTTTAAACGCGCTTACTCGAATTTCTTCACATTGACATTCAGAGCACTTGGCAGAATGAAATTTTTCAAAACATTGTTAAGAAAAATATTTTTATTATTTAGTTAATTTCTTTTCACACATTCAATTTTCAAAATATTCTTATTTATTATTTGTATAATAAAGAATCTAGAGTTTAATCCATTCAATATCAAAACATCACGAGCAGCTTACTCGATTTTGTTAACATAGAGTAAAACTAGTTAATCCATTCATATTCATCACTATTTGTATGACGAGGTATTTGGCTACCTCTCTCTTATGATCTTAATATTTAATACAGCCGTTTAAACGCGCTTACTCGAATTTCTTCACATTGACATTCAGAGCACTGGGCAGAATAAAATTTTTCAAAAACATTGTTAAGAAAAATATTTTTATTATTTAGTTAATTTCTTTTCACACATTCAATTTTCAAAATATTCTTATTTATTATTTGTATAATTATAAAGAATCTAGAGTTTAATCCATTCAATATCAAAACATCATGAGTTGCTTACTCGATTTTGTTAACTTTAGAGTAAAACTACTCTGTCTATAAAAAAATAAACAGATTTGAAAAAGTCTTTTATTATTTTTTTTATGAGACCGAAAACACATATAAATAAATAAATGATATGCAATCACATGATGAGAGATTCGAAAAAATCTTTTATTTTCTTATATATTATATATAATGGTTAATATTATT
>NC_088785.1:419694-432194 GCF_958450345.1 Calliphora vicina | reverse complement strand
GTCATCCCTGTTGTCCTGTACGAAAGTACGCCACTCGTCCTCCTTCACACTCACGATTCTGTCCTTGTAGACTCTCAAGGCAGCCAGATAGTCAGCTTTTCGCTGCACCAGATCTTCTGCATTAGAGCGCCTTCCCCTCTGGAATCGCTTCCTGAGACGACGAACGCTCCTCCGCATCAGATCCAACTCGCGAGTCCACCACCTGACCCCTCCCTGACGAGTCTTGCGACAACGACCAAGGAGAGTATCATTAGTGGTACACATCCACCGATCTATCAGGCTGACTTGACTGTCAATAGTAAGTGCCCTAAAGTCGTCAATTGGAACATCCAACGCTGCCCACCGAAATGCGTCAGCATAGTTATCCCAATTGACGTCGCGTAGTTTCCACTTGCGTGGTAGGTACGTCCCGTCCGTTGCCCGTTGGTGGGAGACCACAATCTCAATGAGACTATGATCACTCACACCAAAGTCATCCCTAATCTTCCAGCTAAAACGGTATTCTGTCATTGCCCCCACATTGGCTAACGTCACGTCAATGTCACTACATCCTCTTGGACCATCAAAAGTGTACATCTCACTAGGCTCATTGAGGACAATGAGCCGCTTTGTGACCAGCCATTCACTAAGCATGACACCTCGCAAGTAGTTCTGATGAGCAGAAGTATTCCCGCCCATCTTAGAGAACCACATGCGAGAGCATGCATTTGCGTCTAAACCAAGGATTATAGGTGAACTACTATCCAGTAGTAGTACCGAATCCATGTACCCTAAATAGGGTTCAAGAGGCCCCCCAAACCTACAGTAGATGCTTGTCAGTAGCATTCTACCAAAACCGCCCTCTACGCTAACGCAGACTCCCCAATCACTCCTACTCATAACCGTACAGTTAATGTAACTGTCCTTAATTATAATAGCGGCGTTGCCCCCCAAGTCCGTAAACGCTCGCATACCCCCCGGCAAACCCCTGATGTGACCATCCGTGACATACGGCTCCTGCACGAGTGCAAAAGTCGCATTCAGGTTGTACATCGCTTGACCTAGTTCGCAAATCACCGAATATGCCCGCTGGCAGTTAAGCTGCAAGATTTTCAAATCTGTACCCTCCATATTAATGGCGTGCGTTCGCCTTGGCAACAATGGCGCTGTATACCGGGCAGGCTGCAGACATCATCAGATGCCCAGCCGGAAGCCCCTTAAAGGCACAGTTCCTGCATCTCACCTCATTCTGGCAGCGTGAGGCTAAGTGGCCGGCCGTGCCACATAAGCGACAGACATCAGTCTTCATCCTGCAGTCCCGTACCATGTGGTCGAAACCCAGGCATCTAAAGCAGCTGGGGACTGCGTCGTGTCGTCGTACCGTAAATGAGAACCATTTCACGTAGCACCTTCCGATATCAAGCAATTGCTGCAAAGTATCAGCATTGCCCTCAAGTACGACGTTTACCGGGCTGCCATTAGGCTTCCAAGGGCCAGTCACCAGACGAACGCTCCGTTTAAAGACTTCCTCGGACATCACCTGCTTCAGATTCATCTCGTACAGCTCCGTCATAAATTCATCCGGGGTAATCTCCGGATGAACTCGCTGCACGACGATCCTTGGCCCGAGCTTGTCTCTCACCGACACCTCCAACCCTACCTCACCAAACTTAGTATTCTTCGCTACCTTCTCCCTTTCCGCTACCGACGGGGTCCGAATGACCGCTCCGCCATCTCGCATAGGCCGCAGCTCGTGAACCCGAACACCCAACGTGGGGCCGACCTCCTGCTCGACCTTCCTCATTACCTCCTTAGAGGTTGCACCGCCCTTACCACGAACAACAACCGACCAGGTCTCCACTGGCTTCGGTACCGCCGGAAGAACAGCCGCAGAATTAGCAGCCACAGCTACGGGTGCCCGGGCAGAATGCCGGGGAACAGGCAACATTGGCGGCGGCATCTGGGTTGTCCCGACAGCATCCAATCGTCCTCTAAGCCGCTCATTATCTAGCATGAGACGCATAAGAAGCTCCTCATATCTCGATGATACTTCGATTACCTTCTTGGCCAGCACCACATCAACACCTGGCTCCAGTATGACCTGCGTAAGGTCCCTGGTGACCTCCTTAAGCTCCCCCACATAATCAGAAGAGGCAGTGGTAGCCCTCTTCTTCCTCCTCGACCTGTTGGTGGTGTTGTCTTCAGCAGACCCCATCACTTCATCAGCAGCAGAAGGAGCAACATATACAGCTGAAACAGCAGTAGCAGCACGCTTCGACTTGGGAGACCCCGGTTTAAACCGTTTGCTCCCAGAGTCCTCCACCTCCACCTCCGTACCCGAAACCTCACTCTCAGAATGCCGCACTTTAGGTACGGCAACTGGGGGCACAAACATCACGTCGTCAGTGGCGGTATCCGACGCGTCACCCCTAGGCTTCGCCTTCTCGCCTTTCCTCTTACCAGCCGGAGGCATGGTATGAAACTAGAAAAACTCGAAGAAAAAACAATAAAAAACGATAAAAATAGTACCAAAAGACACAAATCAGAAAAAATTTCCAATTTATAGGAACTCCCTACTATCCGTCAGCAAAAAATGTGAATTGCCCTAATAGCCAAGACACCAAAACAAAAAGTAGCACGGACACACACCACTTAGTGGAGACACACACCACTTAGCGGAGACACAAACCGGAAATGGTCGAACCAAAACCGGATGTGAACTGCGTTACCGACCGGAAGTGGACACTATTACCAATGCAGTTTCGCACTGCCTTACCAATGCGGTTTTCGTCGACTTATCGACTTACCGACCGCACTGCCTTACCAACACTGCCTTACCCGCACTGTATTACCCGCACTGTATTACCCGAACCGTGTTACCCGAACCGTATTACCACTATGAACTGTATTACCAGTTACAAGTGGCAGCACCGACACACACACTCGCCGTATGGCAACACCGCAAAAAGCCGCCGGAGATTGGCCTTGAGACACTTTGTCAGCGGAGTCTCAACTTTTGCCAGCGGAGTCTCAACTTTTTTACTTACAATTGTACACACACACGCACTATGTACAAAAGTCACACACGTTTTAAAGTTTATAGGCCGATTTTTCATCCGCCTATATCTTTTCAATCCTTCAACCGATTTCAAAAATACGAATATTTCCGAAATCCTCAGAGTCCCAGCTTTTATAATCACTATCGCTCACTTCACTATTTAAACTTTTCACTCGAAAAAATTACACCCGAAACTTACGCTTATAAAAACACGTCCGTACTCAACGGCAGTCACAGCAAAAGTGAGTAGATAGGGACAGTAGGAATCTCGTTAATCCATTCATGCGCGTCACTAATTAGATGACGAGGCATTTGGCTACCTTAAGAGAGTCATAGTTACTCCCGCCGTTTACCCGCGCTTACTTGAATTTCTTCACTTTGACATTCAGAGCACTGGGCAGAAATCACATTGTGTCAACACCCGCTAGGGCCATCACAATGCTTTGTTTTAATTAGACAGTCGGATTCCCCAAGTCCGTGCCAGTTCTGAATTGATTGTTAATTGATAGTCGTTATAATTTAAAAGGAATATATCTTGCGATAATTCCCTAAAAATTTTAGCAAGAAAGTTCCACAATTGGCTACGTAACTACTATCCGGGGAACAAGATCCGAGAATCTCTATTTACCCAGAACGAGTACATAAACCATGTTATTGCTTCCCAATCAAGCCCGACTATCTCAATCTTCAGAGCCAATCCTTATCCCGAAGTTACGGATCTAATTTGCCGACTTCCCTTACCTACATTATTCTATCGACTAGAGACTCTTCACCTTGGAGACCAGCTGCGGATATTGGTACGGCCTGTTGAGAAGTTTGCGTGACCCCACCATAAATTTTCAAGGTCCGAGGAGAAAATATCGACACAACAGTAAATGTCATGCTCTTCTAGTCCATCTACCATATCTCTCTTCGAAAGACTTCCATGGTAGTACGACTATAAAACAGAAAAGAAAACTCTTCCGATACCTCTCGACGGCTTCTTTATGGTCGTTCCTGTTGCCAGGATGAGCACAAGGCCCATATTTAATAACAAACGGATACTCAACAGGTTACGGAATTGGAACCGTATTCCCTTTCGTTCAAAATTATTCAAGTGTTTAATTACTAAGCAATTTTACTTCCTTTTCATTATAACTTGAAAATTTTCGGCTTTCGCCTTAAACTTAGGACCGACTAACTCGTGATCAACCACTGTTCACACGAAACCCTTCTCCACTTCAGTCCTCCAAGGTCTCATTCGATTATTTGCTACTACCACCAAGATCTGTACCAATGGCAGCTCCATGCAGGCTTACGCCAAACACTTCTATGCTCACCATTGTACCCTCCTACTCACTAAAGTTTCAAAGTTTATAATCCAACCGAAATTGAACATAAACCATTTACTTTAGCGGTAATGTATAGGTATACAACTTAAGCGCCATCCATTTTAAGGGCTAGTTGCTTCGGCAGGTGAGTTGTTACACACTCCTTAGCGGATTACGACTTCCATGTCCACCGTCCTGCTGTTTTAAGCAACCAACGCCTTTCATGGTATCTGCATGAGTTGTTAATTTGGGCACCGTAACATTACGTTTGGTTCATCCCACAGCGCCAGTTCTGCTTACCAAAAGTGGCCCACTGGGCACATTATATCACAACCACTACCTTCATACCAAGAAAGGTGAGGTTCTTACCCATTTAAAGTTTGAGAATAGGTTAAGATCGTTTCGACCCTAAGGCCTCTAATCATTCGCTTTACCAGATAAGATTATTTTACATAATTTTTAAATGCACCAGCTATCCTGAGGGAAACTTCGGAGGGAACCAGCTACTAGATGGTTCGATTGGTCTTTCGCCCCTATACTCAATTCTGACAATCGATTTGCACGTCAGAACTGTTTCGGTCTTCCATCAGGGTTTCCCCTGACTTCAACCTGATCAAGTATAGTTCACCATCTTTCGGGTCACAGCATATATGCTCAAGGTACGCTCTAGTTAGAGGTATAAATAATATAAATACTATTATACATAACTGTATAGAACGCCCCGGGATTGAATTAATAGACTATAAATAGGCTAAAAACTAATCCCATTAAATTAAGTTATGTTAATTACGCTATTAGGTTTTTATTCCCAATAACTTGCAAATATGTTAGACTCCTTGGTCCGTGTTTCAAGACGGGTCCCGAAGGTATCCTGAATCTTTCGCATTGTTAATCATATAAGTGCATATAATAAACATAAAGATCAATGATCAATATGCTATTATAAAATATAAATATTTAAGCACTATATATAATAAATCTATCAACACTTTATCAAATCAAAAGCATTTATTCGATATTAAAATGCAAGCAAAATAATTTGAATAAACTTAAGCAAATGATCTTATGATAAATATATTTATGTTAATAGATTACAATGTCCTTTATAGAAAAAATGCACACCATTATTATAATATTATAAATATTAAAATCATAAAGATGAATTTTCCATAACGGATATTCAGGTTCATCGGGCTTAACCTCTAAGCAGTTTCACGTACTATTTAACTCTCTATTCAGAGTTCTTTTCAACTTTCCCTCACGGTACTTGTTTACTATCGGTCTCATGGTTATATTTAGTTTTAGATGGAGTTTACCACCCACTTAGTGCTGCACTATCAAGCAACACGACTCTTTGGAAATGCCATCTAGTAATCATTAACGTTATACGGGCCTGGCACCCTCTTTGGGTAAATGGTCTCATTTAAGAAGGACTTAAATCGTTAATTTCTCATACTAGAAATTTGACATTCCATACACTGCATCTCACATTTGCCATAAAGACAAAGTGACTTAGTGCTGAACTATTTTCTTTTCGCTCGCCGCTACTAAGAAAATCCTTGTTAGTTTCTTTTCCTCCCCTCATTAATATGCTTAAATTCAGGGGGTAATCCCATATGAGTTGAGGTTGTAATAAAAAAATTTTTTAAATCATAAAATATCAAAACCACAAATAGAAATCATTTCTTTTATTTTCTGTTTAAATAAAAAATTCTTTTTAATAGAGAGGCAATCCTAGTTTCATAAAAAAATATTTTATGCTAGACCTTCCTCAATAAAAAAATGAATATAAAATATATAATATTAAATACTCTGATTTTATTCGTTAGAGGTTTTGTATCTTTAACTTTTAGTATTATGAATATAGTAGAATATCCAGTAATACAACATGTGCTTTTAAAAAATTTTACATATTAAATATATAAAAGATTTTTAAAGCAACTTATTTAGCATAGTCTTACAACCCTCAACCATATGTAGTCCAAGCAGCACTCTAATTATAAATTAAAGTACCTTACAGCATGGACTGCGATATGCGTTCAAAATGTCGATGTTCATGTGTCCTGCAGTTCACACGATGACGCACAGTTTGCTGCGTTCTTCATCGACCCATGAGCCAAGTGATCCACCGCTTAGAGTGATATATTTATTTTTGTTTAAATAGCAATTCATAAATTTGTTTATTGAAAGAAATCAAAAATACACCAAACCAAATTGGCATATATCAATTCCTTCAATAATATTTTTTTTAATTTTAAAACATACCACAAAGTTTGTTGCGAATATCTTAGTTCTTTTAGAAAGAACAATTTTTTTTAACTTGTATACAAGTACAACTATAATTGTGAGTTTAATTTTTATGCAATGTATGGATATACAATAAATTGTATTGCCAGTACACTAAAATGAATATATTATATATATTTCAAATATTCCCATCCAATGTATGATTTAAGTTCATAAATCAGTACATCTTTTTTTAATAAAAGAGAATAAAAGAAAATATATTATATATATATATATAATTTCCAACGACTTTTTTTATAATATTATTAAATATAATATTATTTTATTATTAAAGAGTTTTTCTTTCAATAACACTTTTAGTGTTTTTCTCTTTTTTTTTTATAAAAAAAAAATATTTAAATATTTTTAATTTTATTTTTATTAGCCTTTTTTTTTAAAGGGCATTATGTTTTTTTTTTTATTAATATTTTTTATATATAAATATATAAAAAAATTTTTTTTATCGGTTAGGAACACATTAATGATCCTTCCGCAGGTTCACCTACGGAAACCTTGTTACGACTTTTACTTCCTCTAAATAATCAAGTTCGGTCAACTTTTGCGAAACAACCGTAACACACAAGGCGTTACAGTGATCACGTCCGGAGACCTCACTAAATAATTCAATCGGTAGTAGCGACGGGCGGTGTGTACAAAGGGCAGGGACGTAATCAATGCGAGTTAATGACTCACACTTACTGGGAATTCCAAGTTCATGTGAACAGTTTCAGTTCACAATCCCAAGCATGAAAGTGGTTCAGCGGTTTACCCGGACCTCTCGGTCTAGGAAATACACGTTGATACTTTCATTGTAGCGCGCGTGCAGCCCAGGACATCTAAGGGCATCACAGACCTGTTATTGCTCAATCTCATTATTGCTAGACGCAATTTGTCCATTTAAGAAGCTAGTGTCCTTATAATGGGACAAACCAACAGGTACGGCTCCACTTTCATAAACACATTCAAACACTCACACATTTTACTGCACTCATGAATGAAGGCTACAAAAGCTTCAAACACCATAATCCTGAAAGCATCTATTTAATATATTTGAGTCTCGTTCGTTATCGGAATTAACCAGACAAATCACTCCACGAACTAAGAACGGCCATGCACCACCACCCATAGATTCGAGAAAGAGCTATCAATCTGTCTTACACACTTATGTTCGGACCTGGTAAGTTTTCCCGTGTTGAGTCAAATTAAGCCGCAGGCTCCACTCCTGGTGGTGCCCTTCCGTCAATTCCTTTAAGTTTCAGCTTTGCAACCATACTTCCCCCGGAGCCCAAAAGCTTTGGTTTCCCGGGAAGCGACTGAGAGAGCCATGATAGTAGCTACACCCAATTGCTAGCTGGCATCGTTTATGGTTAGAACTAGGGCGGTATCTGATCGCCTTCGAACCTCTAACTTTCGTTCTTGATTAATGAAAACATCTTTGGCAAATGCTTTCGCTTAAGTTAGTCTTACGACGGTCCAAGAATTTCACCTCTCGCGTCGTAATACTAATGCCCCCAAACTGCTTCTATTAATCATTACCTCTTGATCTAAAAACCAATGAAAGTAGAACAGAGGTCTTATTTCATTATTCCATGCACAAAATATTCAGGCATTTGGAGCCTGCTTTAAGCACTCTAATTTGTTCAAAGTAATTGTACCGGCCCACAACAACACTCGATGAAGAGCACTGAAGCAGGTTTAAATAGGAGGAATATGCACAAATACAAGTATTTAATACATATAAGAACTCCACCGGTAATACGCTTACATACATAAGGTACAGTACAAACTACAATTATAGTTGTACTACCCGTATGAAGCACAAGTTCAACTACGAACGTTTTAACCGCAACAACTTTAATATACGCTATTGGAGCTGGAGTTACCGCGGCTGCTGGCACCAGACTTGCCCTCCAATAGGTCCTTGTTAAAGGATTTAAAGTGTACTCATTCCAATTACAGGGCCTCTAATATGAGTCCTGTATTGTTATTTTTCGTCACTACCTCCCCGAGCTGGGAGTGGGTAATTTACGCGCCTGCTGCCTTCCTTAGATGTGGTAGCCGTTTCTCAGGCTCCCTCTCCGGAATCGAACCCTGATTCCCCGTTACCCGTTGCAACCATGGTAGTCCTAGATACTACCATCAAAAGTTGATAGGGCAGACATTTGAAAGATCTGTCGTCGGTACAAGACCATACGATCAGCAAGTTATCTAGAGTTCAACCATAATAACGATCTTGCGATCGCTTGGTTTTAGCCTAATAAAAGCATACGTCCCAAAGGTCCGTATTTATATTGCATGTATTAGCTCTAGAATTACCACAGTTATCCAAGTAACTGTTAACGATCTAAGGAACCATAACTGATATAATGAGCCTTTTGCGGTTTCACTTTTAATTCGTGTGTACTTAGACATGCATGGCTTAATCTTTGAGACAAGCATATAACTACTGGCAGGATCAACCAGAATAATGTTTTATTTATATTATTTGTTTTCAATTGGTTTTAGTTGAAAAGAAATTTAACGAAAATCAGCTTTTTATCGCGTCATATTCGTCATTCCAAATTCACTGTTCTTGATTTTTAAACAATATATTGTTCTATTATCATTTATTTCACATTGCATCATATAATATTTTTCAATATATATGATATTTTTTGATATGCAATTAAGAATTACATTTCATTCATATTTCATTTTTACATTTTATACATTTTTGAAAAACACCAAAAAATCTTCACCAAAAAAATCTTATATAAAAAAAACTAAGAAAATACTTATTTTTCTTTATTCGATTTTAACAAAATAAATTTACCAATGCAAATATTGAAATCCCCAAGAATATAAAAAAATTCTTGTTCTAGAGACCAAAGCATCATAAATAATTTTAGCACATTGAATAAAAATTAATTTTAATATTTCAATAAAGAAAAATTAAAATTATAAAAAAAAAATAAAATAAATAATTTTACACTAACGAATAACTATACAGTTCAATCAACAAACTAAAAAAATTTGTCGACAAACTTAAATAGATTCATCGTTAGCGGCAAATAAACTAAAAAAAGTTTTCATTGCTCTCCCCACACACAAAATACTATACCACATATATTCAACGCAAATAATAAAATAGATATTTAAAAACCTCAATACACAATATAAAAAAAAAACAAGCAAATAGTTCCAACATTCACGTTGTAACATTCTTGCACAATATCATCATTCGCATTCGATTTTCATTCTTAAATCAATTTTAACACACCGTATATTAGTATTTTTGATGTTTTGTGTGAATATTTAGTATCTCTGCATTTTATGTCAAGAGTATATAGAGATAGTTACATACAACTTCCCCGCCAATTTCGTTTTCCGAAACTTTAAAATTGTATATCTTGAGTTCTAAGCAACTTTTTTGAAATTTTCTTTTTGATTATGAATCGTACGAATTATTACTAATTTTTGGATAAAAAAAATTTTTAAATTTTCTAAAATTGTAGATTTTTTTTTTTTGAAATTTCAAAATTTCAAAATTTCTATTTCCCTAACTTACAAAAGTAAGAAAAATTAAAATAAAATTTTATCGATTTTGATAATTTTTTTAAGAAATTTCATACAATATGAACTAATATCAACATCTAAATAGATTTTCTTTTCAAATTGTTCAATATTTCAAAATAAAAAATTTTCGATTTTTTCAAAAATTTTATTATTTTATGAAATATTTCCTTAAATTGTAAAAATTTGTATGAAAAATATACTTTTCTTTATTATTTTTGGGATTTTGTATGAAAATCATTATAGATTTTAGTCCACATTTTTTTCAATTTATAACATTTAACTAATAAATAGTATTATTTTCACAAATTTAACAAATTTGTATAAAAATTTAACTTTTCTTTATTATTTTTGGTACTATTATAAAGGAAAATCATTATAGATTTTATTAAATCCACAATACATTTTATATTTTGTTTTGTTTTGTGTAGTAGTATTGTTATTATTAGTAGAGGAGTAAAACTAAATAATTTTAATACATACATCCATCCATCTATACATTCATCTCATTAGCAAACAACATTTTTGTGTATAAGTAATAGAGTAGAGTAGAGTAAAACTAAATAATTTTAATACATCTATCATCAGCAAACAAGGGACAGTATAATTTTCCTAGGGACAGTAGGAAACTCGTTAATCCATTCATATGTGTCACTAATTAGATGACGAGAACTTTGTCTACCTAATGACGTTAATATTTAATTCCGCCGTTCAACCGCGCTTACAGTATCACATTTTTGTGTAAGCATTAGAGTAAAACTACTCTATCGTTATTTTTATCGCTTAATAATGATGTGTGAGCCAATATTTTTTCTTTTTTCACAATGATGTGGCGATGAGAGCCAACATTTTTTTTAAATAAATTTTTCTACTTTGAAATTAGAATGAAACTACTCAGTATTTTTCTTTTTTTTACTTCATAATGATAGGATGAGCCAATATTTTATTATTTTCTTCACAATAATGTGATGAGCCAATATTTTATTAAATTTTTTCATAATGATGTGGTGATGAGAGTCAACATTTTTTTTTTAAATATAGGGACAGTAGGAATCTCGTTAATCCATTCATATGCATCACTAATTCGATGATGAGGACTTTGTCTAACTTAAGACCTTAATATTTAATGCCGCCGTTCAACAGCGCTTACTGAAATTTCTTCACATTGACAACATTCAGAGCACTGGACAGAATCAAATTTTTGTCAGCATTAGAGTAAAACTACTTTGTATTTTTTCATTGTCGCTTAATAATGACATAGCGGAGCCATCATTTTTTTTTTTTGTAATAAATTTTAGAGTAAAACTACTTTGTATTTTTTCATTATCGCTTAATAATGATGAACTGAGCCATCATTTTTTTTTTTTTGTAATAAATTTTAGAGTAAAACTACTTTGTATTTTTTCATTATCGCTTAATAATGATGAACTGAGCCATCATTTTTTTTTTTTGTAATAAATTTTTTCATCTCATCAACCACGCTTACTCGAATTTCTTCACATTGACATTCAGAGCACTTGGCAGAATGAAATTTTTCAAAACATTGTTAAGAAAAATATTTATTATTTAGTTAATTTCTTTTCACACATTCAATTTTCAAAATATTCTTATTTATTATTTGTATAATAAAGAATCTAGTGTTTAATCCATTCAATATCAAAACATCATGAGCTGCTTACTCGATTTTGTTAACATTAGAGTAAAACTAGTTAAACCATTCATATTCATCATCACTATTTGTATGACGAGGTATTTGGCTACCTTATGATCTTAATATTTGCTACAGCCGTTTAAAAAACAAATAATGGCTCAGTACCTCATTATTAAGCGACAATGAAAAAATTCAAAGTAGTTTTACTCTAAAATTTATTTATGGGCAGAATGAAATTTTTCAAAACATTGTTAAGAAAAATATTTTTATTATTTAGTTAATTTCTTTTCACACATTCAATTTTCAAAATATTCTTATTTATTATTTGTATAATAAAGAATCTAGTGTTTAATCCATTCAATATCAAAACATCATGAGCTGCTTACTCGATTTTGTTAACATTAGAGTAAAACTAGTTAAACCATTCATATTCATCATCACTATTTGTATGATGACGAGGTATTTGGCTACCTTATGATCTTAATATTTAATACAGCCGTTTAAACGCGCTTACTCGAATTTCTTCACATTGACATTCAGAGCACTTGGCAGAATGAAATTTTTCAAAACATTGTTAAGAAAAATATTTATTATTTAGTTAATTTCTTTTCACACATTCAATTTTCAAAATATTCTCATTTATTATTTGTATAATAAATAATCT